>NC_090893.1:14385161-14390161 GCF_036669925.1 Montipora capricornis
TCATTATGGTTAGTCGGGCCGACATATTCTCTCCCTCAATGGCCGTACCTGGTGGGAGGCAAGTGTCGGTAGCAGAAAGCAGGTGAAGGGCCAACTGCGTCCTAAAAGCGATCGCACTGTGAGGCCGAAATCCACCGGATGACAGACTCGTTTCAGGTACGACGCTCCAGCGCCGGTTGTCCTGGAGGTACTGCGTTTTTCTCTCTCTTGTTCAAACATTCCATCGGCGCATGCGTCAAATGTTCCCTTGTCATGGAATGGCAGAATTACCCAGAATTCTTTTTGGGCAACAAGGAGACAACTTGAGAAGCTCGAGACTGGCCCTCATCAAATGGCCGAAGCGCGGCCAGGTAAGAAGTGAGAAGAAGACGATTTCCAGCCCGATACTAAGCAGTAAGCCCTGGTGTGTGCAGTTAAAGAAGACTTTTGATCTTTCTGAACAAATCTTTTGTCATAGAAAATTCACCACAACTTTGTGGCTTTTTTCGCTGTCATCGTCGTCGGTCACCAGGAACGGTATAATGGTAAATGAGAATAAACCAGATTTATATTTGCAGATTTACGTGTTCTCTTACTGGTAAAGTCAGATTCTACATCTTTATGCAAGGAGCGCGTTCAAAAATCTCCTCATAGTACTTTACAAAAGTTTTTCTTTTTTTTTTTTGGAAGGGTTTTTCTTAGTCTTTCTTAGTCTTTTTTTTCTACGTATCAGCTAAGTGCGGAATGCGCTACCTGATTTTTATCCGTACCACTGAGTTTACTGGTTTCAAAAGAGAATCAAGTGCTGCATTTTGTACAGCGGCCTTTCTGTTTAATTGGTATATCTTCAAATATTCTGCATTTAGTATGTATCTGTATCATGCTATGTATTTTAGCTGTAAATGTAATGTCTCGAGACATTAGCTCTTAGTTAACCTAAAATTCGAGATAAAATAAGTTTATGCATGCATGCATGTATGTATGTTACCTTTACTAGGTCGAGGCGCGTGCGCACAGCTTTGTAATCTGCGACTTTCAGTGCTTCTTACCACATGAGAGATAAAATGACTTTGCCATGTATATTTAAGGCATCGAATTCTTACGTTAAATTGACAAGGGCGGTTTGGAGCTGTGAGTAGGCGTGGGATTTTGTCACATATGGTTTAGGGGCCGACATATCTCTCCCTCAATGCCGTACCGGGAGGCAAGGTCGGTAGCATAAAGCAGTGAAAGCAGTTGAAAGGCCAACTGCGTCCAAAAGCGATCGCACGGGCCGAAATCCCGGATGACTCGTTTGGTACGACGCTCCAGCGCCGGTGTCTGGAGGTACTGCGTTTTTCCTCTCTTGTTCAAAACATTCCGTCGGCGCATGCGTAAATGTTCCCTTGTCATGGAATGGCAGAATTACCCAGAAATTCTTTTTGGCAAGAAGGAGACAACTTGAGAAGCTCGAGACTGGCCCTCATCAAATGGCCGAAAGCGCGGCCAGGTAAAGAAGTGAGGAAGACGATTTTCCAGCCAGATACTAAGCAGTAACCCTGGTGTGTGCAGTTAAAAGAAGACTTTTGATTTTCTGAACAAATCTTGTCATAGAAAATTCACCACAACTTTGTGCTTTTTTCGCTGTCATCGTCGGGTCAAAAGGAAACGGTATAATGTAAATGAGAGAATAACCAGATTTTATTTGCAGCATTACGTGTTCTCTTACTGGTAAAGTCAGATTCTACATCTTTTATCCATTGAGCGCGTTCAAAATCTCCTCATAGTACTTTACAAAAGTTTTCTTTTTTTTTTTTGAAGGGTTTTTCTTTCTTAGTCTTTTTTTTCTTACGTATCAGCTAAGTTGCGGAATGCGCTACCTGAATTTTATCCGTACCACTGAGTTTACTGGTTTCAAAAGAGAATCAAGTGCTGCATTTTGTACGCAGCGGCCTTTCATGTTTTAATTGGTATATCTTCAAATATTTCTGCATTAGTATGTATCTGTATATGTATGTAATTTTAGCTGTAAATGTAATGTTCTCGAAGACATTAGCTCTTGTAGTTAACCTAAAATTCGAGATATAATAAAGTTTATGCATGCATGCATGTATGTAATACCTTTACTAGGGCGCGTGCGCACAGCTTTGTAATCTGCGACTTTCAGTGCTTCTTACCACATGAGAGATAAAATGACTTTGCCATGTATATTTAAGGCATCGAATTCTTACGTTAAATTGACAAGGGCGGTTTGGAGCTGTGAGTAGGCGTGGGATTTGTCACATATGGTTTAGGGGCCGACATATCTCTCCCTCAATGCCGTACCGGGAGGCAAGGTCGGTAGCAGAAAGCAGTGAAGGGCCAACTGCGTCCAAAAGCGATCGCACGGGCCGAAATCCCGTGATGACTCGTTTGGTACGACGCTCCAGCGCCGGTGTCTGGAGGTACTGCGTTTTTCTCTCTTGTTCAAACATTCCGTCGGCGCATGCGTAAATGTTCCCTTGTCATGGAATGGCAGAATTACCCAGAATTCTTTTGGGCAAGAAGGAGACAACTTGAGAAGCTCGAGACTGGCCCTCATCAAATGGCCGAAGCGCGGCCAGGGTAAGAAGTGAGAAGACGATTTCCAGCCAGATACTAAGCAGTAACCCTGGTGTGTGCAGTTAAAGAAGACTTTTGATTTCTGAACAAATCTTTGTCATAGGAAATTCACGACAACTTTGGGCTTTTTTCGCTGTGATCGTCGGGTCAAAGGAACGGTATAATGTAAATGAGAGAATAAGCAGATTTATATTTGCAGATTACGTGTTCTCTTACTGGTAAAGTCAGACTCTACATCTTTATGCAAGGAGCGCGTTCAAAATCTCCTCATAGTACTTTACAAAAGTTTTCTTTTTTTTTCTTTGAAGGGTTTTTCTTTCTTAGTCTTTTTTTCTTACGTATCAGCTAAGTTCCGGAATGCGCTACCTGATTTTATCCGTACCACTGAGTTTACTGGTTTCAAAAGAGAATCAAGTGCTGCATTTTGTACAGCGGCCTTTCTGTTTCATTGGTATATCTTCAAATATTCTGCATTTAGTATGTATCTGTATACGCTATGTATTTTAGCTGTAAATGTAATGTCTCGAAGACATTAGCTCTTGTAGTTAACCTAAAATTCGAGATAAAATAAAGTTTATGCATGCATGCATGTATGTGTGTTACCTTTACTAGGGTGCGTGCGCACAGTTTTGTAATCTGCGACTTTCAGTGCTTACCACATGAGAGATAAAATGACTTTGCCATGTATATTTAAAGCATCGAATTCTTACGTTAAATTGACAAGGGCGGTTTGGAGCTGTGAGTATGCGTGGGATTTGTCACATATGGTTTAGGGGCCGACATATCTCTCCCTCAATGCCGTACCGGGAAGCAAGGTCGGTAGCAGAAAGCAGTGAAGCGCCAACTGCGTCCAAAAGCGATCGCACGGGCCGAAATCGCGGTATGACTTGTTTGGTACGACGCTCCAGCGCCGGTGTCTGGAGGTACTACGTTTTTCTCTCTTGTTCAAACATTCCGACTGCGCATGCGTAAATGTTTCCTTGTCATGGAATGGCAGAATTACCCAGAATTCCTTTGGGCAAGAAGGAGACAACTTGAGAAGCTCGAGACTGGCTCTCATCAAATGGTCAAAGCGCGGCCAGGGTAAGAAGTGAGAAGACGATTTCCAGCCAGATACTAAGCAGTAACCCTGGTGTGTGCAGTTAACGAAGACTTTTGATTTCTGAACAAATCTTTGTCATAGAAAATTCACGACAACTTTGTGCTTTTTTCGCTGTGATCGTCGGGTCAAAGGAACGGTATAATGTAAATGAGAGAATAACCAGATTTATATTTGCAGATTACCTGTTCTCTTACTGTTAAAGTCGGACTCTACATCTTTATGCAAGGAGCGCGTTCAAAATCTCGTCAGAGTACTTTACAAAAGTTTTCTTTTTTTTTCCTTTAAAGGGTTTTTCTTTCTTACTCTTTTTTTCTTACCTATCAACTAAGTTGCGGAATGCGCTACCTGATTTTATCCGTACCACTGAGTTTACTGGTTTCAAAAGAGAATCCAGTGCTGCATTTTGTACAGCGGCCTTTCTGTTTAATTGGTATAACTTCAAATATTCTGCATTTAGTATGTATCTGTATATGCTATGTATTTTAGCTGTAAACGTAATCTCTCGAAGATATTAGCTCTTGTAGTTAACCTAAAATTCGAGATAAAATAAAGTTTATGCATGCATGCATGTATGTGTGTTACCTTTACTAGGGCGCGTGCGCACAGCTTTGTAATCTGCGACTTTCAGTGCTTACCACATGAGAGATAAAATGACTTTTTGCTTGTATATTTAAGCCATCGAATTCTTACGGAGGAGGTACTGGTACTGCGTTTTTCTCTTTTTTTCAAAGATTCCGTCTGCGCATGCGTAAATGTTCCCCGGTCAATGAATGGCAGAATTACGCAATAAAGTTTATGCATGCATGCATGTATGTATGTAACCTTTAGCAGGGCGCGTGCGCACACTTTGTAATCTAGCTCGGGAAGCCGCGCAGTAACCAAATGAGCCACGATTGCTCCTAGGTAGGAGCATAACGTTACACCTTTTTAGGAGCATTATGCGACTCGTCGACATAACGTCACTTGTTAGGGCCGTTTATACGAGAGACAATTAGCCGCGGCTTACATAAGACGCGAACACCCCGTTTAAAAGTTATAAAATCGAAGTTCACGGCTTACTCCATCCGCAGCTAGCTCAAGCCGCGTCTTATCCTGGCCAAGGGGTTTTTGGCTGTGCTTATCTTGGCCGCGGTTTACCTTGGACGTGAAAGTGTTTGTATTGTACTCAACCGTTGTCCGCGGCTTGCTCAAGCCGTGAACAGCTCCTGCGCATGTACTTGTTCTGTTCTTATGGCCCAGACTTCCTGTTTGTTCGTGTCCATTTGCCTGAGAAAAAGGGCGAGCGCGAACAACGAATCACGTATTTCTAATTAAGAAAAAGATTCAGCGAATAAGCGAA
>NC_090893.1:14395161-14400161 GCF_036669925.1 Montipora capricornis
CAAGTCCCGCTGAAAACAAAATTGATCACTAGCATCATCAATGACTCTTGAAATTTTACAATCATGAGCAAAAAGCGCAATAGTATTTCCAGAGAGAACGACATCGGGTAAGTCACTAATAAAAACTACAAAAAATAACGGCCCCAAAATGGAGCCCTGTGGGACACCAGACGGAACTTCTAACCAGGTGGAGGAGACACCATCCAACACAGTTCTTTGCCAACGATTACTCAAGTAACTCTTACACCACTGTAGTAGGGAGCCAGAAATTCCAAAACTACAGAGCTTCCGCAGTAAGATTGAATGATTCACTCTGTCAAAAGCCTTGGAGAAGTCCAAGAAAGCAACATCCACCTGTCGTCCCTCGTCCAAAGCTGTGACCCAGTGATAATGAGTGAGGACCAATTGTCTCACACAAGATTTCCCCTTTACGAATCCATGCTGCCACTCAGAACATGTGCATAAATAGCAGTATGCACAAGACGCTCCAAACATTTTGCTGGAATAGGTAACAGGGAAATTGATCTGTAATTTTCCACAAATTCCTTATTATTGTTCTTATGTATTGGAGTGATGTTAGCGGATTTCCACAAAGTGGGCATGACTCCTGACCTTAGAGATAGATTAACACACTGCAGGAAAGTTATAGGGCGGTAGTTTTCCTTGGAGTTCTTATCATCCTTTTTGTAGACTGGAGTCCAAACTCAGCGCTTCCAATCACTTGACCAAACACAGGTAAGTATGCATGAATTGAAAAGAGCGGTAAGTGGTTTGGCCAATTCATCAGCTGCAATTTTCAATACTTTGGCCGGGATATTGTCACAGCCAGTGGCCTTGTTGGTGTTTAATGATTCTAGAGCAGCTAGGACATGTCCTTGCGTGATAGGTTTTACTTCAAGATTGCGTGACCAGTTTTCACTTTTCTATTGTATTCTAAGAACACTTGGATGGTCCCAAGAGAAAATGAGGGGACAGAGAGGGAGGCTCCCGGTCCAGCCCTTGGGATATGTCATGTCCACGAAAGTTATTTTTAGACGAGTGGCAGTCTTCCGAGACGTCCGCATACAGGTCAACCTCGGTCTGATGTTTGAAAGAAAAGCAAAGATTTCATGTAATGGCGGACGAAGTGGACTTGACGTTTGTGCATGTGGACGTCTCGGAAGACAGACTTCCGCTAGAACAAAGACTTTCGCTCGTCTAAAAATAACTTTCGTGGACATGACATATCCCGGCCAATGCCCTGAGCCTCCCTCTCTGTCCCCTCATTTTCTTTTGATGGTCCTTAAAATCATTCAGTGATTTGAACCTGGTGTTGTTACCACCGATCCCATCAGCTATAGTGGAGAAGTAATCCACAAGTATTTCAGACACCTGCTTTTATTCTTTAACAGTGGTGCCCTCAACTTTCAGCTGGATATCTGTGCTCGTTGCGCAATCCTTGGTACACAAGAACGGCTCGTAGCTGTCTTCGTCGTCCTTGCTTAAGCCTTCTAATAGAGAGTTAAGATCTGCGACGCGACGGTAACGAAAACGTCATCTTAAATTGCAAGTTCAGGTTTATTAATCTTTTTCGTCATTATGTTGGCTTGTCTAACTTCTAAAAACTAGGGTAACTTTAATTTCCAGGAACTGAATTAAGAGGTGCGGCATTGAATCTACGGCACAAAATTCAAATTCCCTGCCTTTTATTCACGCTCTCCGTAAAACTTGAGAATTGGTCATTTCACGTCGCAGATTTGCCGAAAACGTGAAAGAAATGTACAAAAACTAAAAATGCACGTGCAGAGCGTGCAAAGCTATTGTGTTTTTTTTTAATTAGCAAAATTTGTGACCTTTTCGTTCCTGTCGCGTCGTAGATATTAAACTCCCCAATAATACTGGTGGTGGTGGTGGTAGTAGCAGTGAGTTTTGCATGTTTATTATGTTGTAATCAGTCTTTACCAGAGCTATGGTAAGTGGCTATGTCACAGAAGTCCAGTTCAAGGTAACTGGGCTGTTTGTACAGTACTGTAGAACTATCACCACAATAAACGCCACTTATCGTTAATTACCTTGTCATAGCGGACAAGGAGAAGTAACGTACATTATTTGCGCGGAGAAAAGTCCCTTGCTAAAATTATTGAGTTACAGGATAAAAAACTGTCACAGACAACTTTTATGCACATTCCGTAGCTGAATGTGGCCAGAAAAGATTTCAATAGTACCTGATAATAGCAATCTACTTCTTTTCTTGTGGAACATGAAATCAATAATTTATTGATCCCTTGATCAGGGAGCAAAGATGGCGCAGTGATGAGAGCGCTCGCCTCCCACCAATGTGGCCTGGGTTTGATTCCGAGACACATTAACAGCATCATATGTGGGTTGAGTTTGTTGGCGCTGTACTCTGCTCTGAGAGGGTTTTCTCTGGGTACTCCAGTTTACTTCTCCTCATAAACCAACCTATGATTTGATATGCGTTGATTTGATTTGATTTGAGTACAGTGCCCCAGAACTAAATTTAGTCAACACTTAAATGAAGGTCATCATCATTAGTTAAAAAATAACTTTCACAAAGCCTATTTAAAATCGCTAGAATAAACCCGTTCAAGGTTGAACTACCTTTGAAATGTTATGGCCTCACATTTTATATCCACATCATTTGCTAACCTCTCAACAGTTTCTACATTATGCCAGTCCACTTTACGCCTATTTTCTTTAATCTCAGCACCAACTTGTTTGTAATGACGTTCTAGGACTTGCAAACAAAAATTTCTTTTGTCACCAGAACAGGGATGTTCTGGTAGAGATACAATTCTTTGGAGATCATGCTGTAGGAGATCAAAGTTATCACTCAGAGAAAAGTCATGCTTTGAGCAGACATCCATCTTCTTCCCTGAGGCTTCATGTGATAAGCAGTAGCTGACGAGTACATTTGAAAACAATGATTCTGCATAAGGTACATGAAAGGTTGTTTGTGGCTCAGATAATACCGATTCTGTGTGCTCTAGACCAATAGTATGACCAGCAGGAAATTTTTTGTTGTACTTATTCAAATCAGAGCAGATCTTCATGTTCCAATCATATCGGTCTCTTTCAAAATACCAAGCATAGCTCATGACAATACTGACAGGGGAGAGGAAGTCAAAATAGAACTGTTTGAAAGCTTCGTTGAAGATATGCGTGTTGAAACGTTTCAGGATGTGCTCTCGACAGTGAGTGAATGTATCACGATAAATGTAGACTGGGAAGTATGTCATAAAGTCTGCGACATATGGAAATCCTAACGCCAGTTCTGTAGTTCGTGCCCAACCCCTAACCCATTTCTGTCCCATAGAGCAATCCCAGCCCAAGGCCCGCAACTTTGAACCACTAAAAATTGAAGATTTTGTTACAGGTGTGATGAAGGCAGCATCATTATCCATCCAAGCTACAACTGAATCATTGGTGTACAGATCAATGAAAAAACTGCTCCATAGCTGGCGGTTATAACCTGGCGGTTTTGGAGAGCCAGGGAAATCCAACACACTTGGGTCTTTTGGCAGTGTTTCATACAATACTTCAAGCTTGTACTCTGGAAAGAAATCTTTTGTTTGGACTTTAATTTTCTCCCCAAACATGTGGTCAAGTTCAGACTCCTCGTCAAGCACAACGACTGTTTTACCATAGGAAGGTGGCCAATAGAGAACAGTAGTTCTGAATAAATCGCAGTAGTAGCGATGCCTGTGCTTCGCCAGTTTACCTGCCATTCTCACAAAAAGTGTTATTGAGTGGTCATTTGCTCTTTTTAAATTACTTGAGGTGTCTATGATACTTGTTGAGCCAGTTGGGTGTCCTGTGTGGTATTGCCTACTCAAATTTCTTGATTTTTTTTTTTATTGTTAAGCTAGTTCGCTTTTCTGTTTTCTGCTGCCAACCAGAGCTTTTCCTGGTCAAATTTCTTGAATCTAAGAAAGCCAACTGGGTGTTAGCATTCCACACCCTAGTTGGCTTTCCTGTTTTGTGCTGCCAACGTGAGCTTTTCCTGGTCAAATTTCTTGAATCTAAGAAAGCCAACTGGGTGTTAGCATTCCACACATCACTCTTTAAATGCATGTATATGAAAATGGCAATGTATACAATTGCCAAAAAAAGGGACAGTTTCATGTGGCAAATCCATGAACCCATGACTTCTTTACAGTGAATCAGTAGTTATAAACACCTAAAAAAAAAGAAAGAAACAAATGAAAAAATGCATAACTCCTACATCAGATTCCACTTAAGAGGTAAAATTGTGTATTTGTTGAATAAGATTAGCTTTTATATTGGCAGCTTATATAAGTCAGCTGCTGTGGACCTGCTGAAATTCTACAGGACAATTCAAAGGCCAGACCTCAACACTGGAGAGCTACTCTTCTTGAACAGTGAGTGGGTTTCTCAATGTCCCATAAAATTATTTACGAATAAGTGTTGTCAGAAAAAGGGTCTACGGCTTATAGACCTTATCCAAATAGACTTTAATTAAAGTCTTAACATTTGCAGATGGAAATCTAAAGGAATCATTTTTCTCTCTGGCTCAGTTGCTTAAATACCCTGAGTGTTAAGTCTGCCTGGGGTTCAAATCCACAACCTCCCACATGAAAGTCCAGTGAATTGTCAACTGAGCCATCTGGTCTTATTCTAAGTCAAGTACAGATGGTTGGTGAGCCACAAACCATAGTTTAATGAAAGATTGTTTCAAAAGCTGGCGAGACATGTGAAGTGTCACAGAGGCTCGTTATGTTTTAGCTACGGTGCACTGACGAGGGCCAACAAGCCGGAAACAGGTGACTAATGCTGTATTTTCGAAATGAAACACCTCAAGGAAATGGAAACTTGAGAAAAGATTTATTTCTAGGTCATCTCCAACCTCCTTTAGATAAAAATTCAGAAGACCTTCAGTACGATTTTGATTTTAGAATTTGATGATGTCACTGTGAAAACCATCTATTGTGTCTTTGTTCTCTCGAGTGGAGTACAGAAGCATGTCTAGTGGGGTCCAC
>NC_090893.1:14410161-14412661 GCF_036669925.1 Montipora capricornis
AATTTAGGTGAAATGGTCAAATTTCAGGCAGTTATTATGGCCGCGGGAACTGGCTCCCGAATGTCGCCTTTGACTGAAAGAATTCCCAAAGCATTGTTGCCTGTTGGTAATTTACCTGTGATTTGGTATCCTATCAACTTTCTTGAGAAAGCGGGATTTGAAGGTAAGCAATTTATAGATTTTACCATTGTTTTCCTAAAGAAGGTTTTTCTTGTTTTCTGACGCCTTGTTGGCTAACTATAAAGCTTACTCTACTTACTTGTCTTTTGAATGAGGAATTCCGAAAGCAACTATTCTGAACTCTTTAATTTATCACGTGCAAATTAATTTTTTCGTTTTCATTTTGCAGAAATAATAATCGTAGTTCTGGATTCAGCAGTTACACAGTTTCATCAAATTTTGCCAAATGTTTGTAATCAAAAACTTAAATTAGACTTCGTTACCATTCCTGACGACGAAGACATGGGAACCGCAGGTGCTCTGAGGCACATCAAAGATAAAATCGAGGTGTGTACCTCTTCTGATTTCAAATAAATATAGGCTACTCTGAGATCCATGTGTTAGTGATTTTGTTTGACCAAAGAACAAATGTGGAAAAAAAATACTGCCAATTACAGGGGCTTTAACCCTCAAAGTCTTCAAAATTTGAGAATTGATAGGGATGCGACGACGTCATGACGATTGTGACCTTATTTCTGTTGACGTCACATTGTGTCTTTTACGCAAAAAATACTCGTTGACTCTGTTCGACATATGATATTTAAATTGGGAATCTTGACAATTCTTTTTTCAGTTACAATGTACTATACATTAATTTTGTCTTTACAAGTTGGACACCAAAAGCTAAAAGTTCTAGCTAAAAACTCCCTCGAGAGTGAAGTAAAATCAATCGACATCTTCAATTTGTGCAATTTGACACAAGTACCCTGGTACACAAGACCTCATGCAACCAAGGCAAAAAGTAAAAAACATGCAAAAAAGATGTTATTGGACTAATCACATTAGAGTGTTTTTCAATTGAGTGTCGAAAGTAATTAGCGAGTTGCTTTGGTTTATTATTACTTCACTCAATGATTGGTTCAAAGTTCTCGCGCCAGTTTTTCAACCAATCAGAAGTGAAACCAAAAACCAATCGTCACTTGTGCGTGCACATTTTCCCGCGCTTTGTGTCGGCTACGTGTAATTACTTAGAGTTTTGAGTGGTTTACCGGATTGTCTCCATCCTTTTTGATTGGCCAAAGTAATTACTTTGTTTTTGGTTTTTCTACACGTAATCGAAAATCGCTCTATTGCTTAAATTACAATTCATCAATAGCAGCAAACGGTTTACCAGACTATATGAAACGTTTGAATTTTGTTATTATCGATGTTAAAATAAATCAAACAACAAAAACTATTTGAATTTTATTGTTGTGAAAGTCGATTCTCTGTAAAAAAATTTAAATTTAATTATGACAAAATTTGGTGATTAATCGGGAGATTTCAAACTGTAATCTTGATATACGGTCCAAAATGTGGAGTCCGCCTGGATTATCCAGGGCCCGGTTGTTCAAAAGCTGATTAGCACTAATCGCAGATTAAAAATCAACTAAGGAATTTATTTCTCTACTCCCACATGCTGTTCAAGGCTGATTTCGGTGGAACTTTACATTTGAACAAGTCAATCTTGAAGAACAAAAATAGGAAAAAAAAACTTTCACCAAAAAGGTGAAAACATGAAACAAAAGTTTACAATAACCCTGGATTAAGTTAATCATCTTTCGAGCAACTGGGCCCAGGAGAGTTGACTGTCCTGCAATCACTCAAGTATTTAAATCCATCTGGTGTGGCTGTACATACTTGCTAACTAACTAAAATTAGATAGAAAAAAAATTACCATAAATTTACCAAGTGTCATTCAGATAATACAGTACTAATAAAAAAAAAGGAAAAAGTCTCTGCTTACGAGCCAGAAGGCCCATCAGGCTAGCACTTATCTCCGGTTTCATAAGCATGAAGCGACAAGGAGTATTTCTACTCCCCCCAGGATGGTATGCTAGTCCATTGCAGGGTTACCCCCAGCATTTTGCCGGTACTCATTTATACACCTGGGTGGAGAGAGGCACTGTGAGAGTAAAGTGTCTTGCCCAAGAACACAACACAATGTCCCCAGCCAGGACCCAAACCCGGACCACTCGATCCGGAGTCGAACACTCTAACCATGAGGCCACCGCGCAATGAATGCTCGCAGTAAAATCACGTTACAGTATTAACCCACTGACTCCTCAGGCAACCTTAGACATCACCAGTTGATGAGTAAAAAAAAATCACCGGGGTAAGAGTAAAATCAAAATTGTCTGGCGTTAGACAGAGTAAAATCAGAAAGTCTCACTCCCAGGAGTCAATGTGTTAAAGGATTTCAACATATACACTGATGAGTAATAGTTGTTTGAAAGTCATTATTGTTATATCTGTGATTAGTATGGCTTAAAGTTGAAATCATTTTAGCCTTCATTTCTTT
>NC_090893.1:14425161-14432661 GCF_036669925.1 Montipora capricornis
GAACGGCTCCTGCGCATGTACTTGTTCTGTTCTTATGGCCCAGACTTCCTGTTTGTTCGTGTCCATTTGCCTGAGAAAAATGGCGAGCGCGAACAACGAATCACGTATTTCTAATTAAGAAAAAGATTCAGCGAATAAGCGATTTTGGAGTGCCGCAGAAGAGAAATAGCTTCTTACTATTTGTAGTGGCATTGAAATTGCTAAGTTACTTAATGATAATATCGTCACTTCAGCCAGTTCCGCACAGCACACCTAAGGTGTTCGTTTACGACTTTACTGGATCGATACTGGATTACATGTAAACTTAAAGTTTAATAATTTTTCTTCGCTTGTTTGCTTACTCGAGCCATTTATCTTTTGTTGTCGCAAATCTTGTCTCACAGTTAATTAACTCACAACTACACATCAAAATAAATTACGTCATCATTGGACCAGTTGGCCGCGAACCATTCTTACGAGGATTTCGCGTCTTATGAAAGCCGCACTCGTATAAATGGCCCAGTTCGCGTCTTAAGTAAGCCGCGACCGGTGTAAGTCGCGGCTTGAAGTTCTTTTCCCTCGTATAAACGGCCCTATTATATGGCCGGTACGGCCCTGTGCGCACTTTCATTGTAAAACGCATTAGCACAAGAAGGGCCGGTAAAAGCCGTACGGCCCTATTAGGGGCACGCACTGCTCTGTGCATGCGATTTTAGAGGATTTCGTCGTTTCTGAGAATCCAAATATTTTACAGCCAGAGAAGCAAATGCAAACAAAATTTTAGATAATTTTTTGTAAGTTACTTAAATCACATGTCATATATTCTGAGCGCTCATGAATAGTATGAAGAGCCTAAGTGTTAAAATGCTTATTGACTGAGTTTAGATCGGGCCGGACACGAGAAGATTTAACCCTCGGTCATGGCACTCGGTCCATATATTTTCCCGTCCGGCCCTCCCACTCAGTCAATAAGTACATAGTATGTAGTTAAGAGTAAAAAGGAACACGTTAAAAATTCAGTTTCGCACTTGCAACGACGCAATTAACAGTACTCGTAAAAAAAATTCTTTCATAACCATTTGGAAGAAAAATAGTCCTCATGAAGTTAACATGGGTGATAGACATTTTTAAGTATGCAATCTAAAATACAAAATTTGGTAAAATTAATTTAAAAATTTGATAAGAACTTAATCGTATTAATTAGAACAATTTACATATTCTATCTTCCTTTTCCTAATTAATTTATCTTGCATGTAACTTTTATTATCATTAATAATAGGGACCTTAATTACGCAAGGACGGCGACAACAGCAACGAGAACGTTGTCTAAAACTATTATTTCCCGTTAATGAAATAATTTTTCGATTACTGCAAGTCGCTCGGCATGGAAAGTGTGAGTCCACATTCCAAGAATAAAAATGGGTGAGAACGGCGTGCATATTCAGAGAGGAAATTGAAAATTTATCGTTAGGTTCTCGTGTCCCCCACACGATCTCAAACTTTTGATCATTTCACGTCGTTAGGGAGCTTTAGCAACAACAACGGCGCCGCCAAAGAGAACGTCACAAATTTGCAATAAGCAGTAAGTGCACGTGCATCTTTTCAGTTTTGTCTATTTCTTTGCCGTCGTCAGTAAAACAACAGGGAGCTTAAGATCTACGACGACGACGTCTACGAAAACGCCACAAAACAATGATATCATTGGTTAAAAGAGCATAAATAATCGTGCTGCACGTGCAGCACGGATTTTAGCTCATATTTTTGCGGTTCTCTGCATGACGACGACGTGAAATCACTAAATTTTAGGTTTTGACGACAACGTGAGCATGCAACAGAGAATCTTTCATTCTCTATTTTCAGTCAGAAACCGCTCGTACCAATTTATTTTTAGGATACTTCGCCCACATTGTGCGACGTGAACGAGATGGAATAATCGCGAAAGACTTTTACTAGGACGAAGTTCTATTTTGAGGGGACGTTTTCGTCGACGTCGTCGTCGTAGATCTTAAGCTCCCTAACAACGGTGAAATGACTAAATTTGAGGTTTTTAGGGAGAACGTGAGCGCTTGAGGATAGCTTTTCATTTTCTCCCCTAAATTGAGCGCCGTTCATACCAGTCTCGTTCTTGATGGTTTGCCACACCTTTGTCACATTAAGTAATGGTCCGGCTAAGAAGCAGGCAGCCCAGCGGCAAAAGTACTTAGAAGCTGCTGCTCCAATCGAGGCATCTGATTGGCTAATATCGGAAAATGTCGAAAAAAGATGAGAAAAAAATGAAAAAAAAGCCTTTTTTGGATTTCTTCTTCCCCATGCCCTTGATCTCTGTCTCTCGGCCAAATTTGGGCATTGTTCTATGCGCCATTCGCCAGTCGGCAAATGGCGCATAGAATCTTGACGATATTTACAAACATAGTTTTTGAAGGCATAATGATTTGTTCTATGAAACAGAATCTAATTTTTTAGACGGCAAGTCGATTACATTTTTCATTGAAATTCAAATTTCGCGCTTTTAGCTGCTTACACCAATGGGAACAGCCGAACTTAATTTGATTAAAAATGTTGGCACATTTTAACTAACCGACGCTATTGCCGCGGGCTATTGTTTTTCTGCCTGCTTCTTAGCCGGACCATTACTTAAAATGCTTGGAATAGTCGCGAAGTGATAACAATAACGCGAATTCACATTATACGACGTTCTCGTTGCCGTTGCTGTCGTCGATGCTAAAGGTCACTAGGGAGTTTAAGATCTACGACGCCGACATCGACGAAAACGTCACCTGAAATTGTAACTCTGCTCTGTCGTAAGTCTTTTGCGATTATTCCATCGCGTTCGCATCGTTCAATGTGGGAGAAGTATCCTAAAAATAAACTGTCACAAGCGGTTTCAGAGTAAAAATATTGAATGAAAGATTTGCATTTGTGCCCTCACGTTGTCTATAAAACCTCTAATTTGGTGATTCCACGTCGTCGTTGTGTACCGCAAAAAATACGTGCCGCACGTGCAGCACGATTATTTTTCGTCTTAACCAATGATATTCTTGTTTTGTGGCGTTCTCGTTGACGACCGCGTCGTAGATCTTAACGTCATATAGGGAGCTTTAGAAACGACGACGGGAACGACGAGAACGTCATGTAAAGACAAAAATTCACGTTATTGCGATCACTTCGCGACTATTCTATGCCTTTTAATGTGACAAAGGTGTTTCAGTCCCTCAGGAATGAAACCGTTACGAGCGGCGCTTAATTTAGGGGAGAAAAATGACAATTTATCTCCAGGCGCTGACGTTCTCCTTAACACTTCAAACTTGGTATTTTCACGTTGTTGCTTTGCTGACGACGTCAAAGAAATGGACAAAAATGAAAAACGCACGTGCAGAGCGTGCAAAGCTATTGTTTTTGCCCACTAAATATGCAAATTTGTGACGTTCTCGTTGCCGTCGCCGTTGTCGTTGCTAAGGCTCCCTAGTAAACTACTGTTGTCAAGACGAGAACGGCAAAGAAATGAATGAAAATGTAAAACGCACGTGCAGGGCGTGCAGAACTATTGTTTTTGCTAATTAAACCTATTGTTTTGTTGCGTTCTCGTAGCCGTCGTCGTCGTCCTTGCTTAGGCTTCCTAAGCTAAGCTAAGCTTAAGATCGATCTTAGGCCCTTTTCTTTTTTTAATTTATATAAATGATTTTGAAAAAGCAACCAACTATTTGCGGATGATACTTCTTTAACTGCAACTGGGAAAGACCTAGATGTATTGCTTCAGAGGATAAACTCTGAATTGCCCGCTATTTATGAATGGTTATGCTCAAACAGATTAACCCTGAATTTTAGTGAGACAAAGTACTTGGTTTTTCAACCACGACAAAAAATTAGTTTTAATCTATATCCTCCTCTAAAATTAGCAGATCAGTACCCAGAACAGTCATATAGTGTTAAATATTTAGGGCTCATTATTGATTGTTTCCTGTCATGGCATGAGCATATTTATCATATTAGTAGTAAAATTAGCGAAAGTGTCAATATTATCGCTAAACTAAAACCACATGTGACATCCCAATCTCTGATAAGTATCTATTATGCACTTGTATACCCCTATCTAACCTATGGTTGCGTACTGTGGGGCAATAATTACGAGGCGCAATTGTCAGTCACAATTGGTGAGACTACAAAACAAAGTTGTTAGAATTATCAACAATGTGCCACTTTGTGATCATATTACTCCCCATTATGTAACCCGACATTTATTAAATTATACACGTGTCAACTATTTTATGATCACCTAATTAATAAGAAGTCGTCGAACCTTAACTTGTCTCTAGTATCTGAGCAACATAATTACGCTACTTGAAGTGTATCCTTACAACACCTAAATCCAGAATCTTTCAGAATAAACATAAGAAAATTTTGTCCAACTATCTTAGGGTGCTATTATTGGAATGATATTCCTTTATCTATACGCAACAAACCAACTAGAAAACTGTTTAAACAAGCACTTTACCAGTTTTATTTTGCTCAGTATTGATAATTCCAACATTATATATTTATTTACTATGCGTTTACTCTTTCCTCTCTAGTTTACTTTTTATCCTAAAATAAATGTACTTAATTAAAGGGTATATAATTAGTTTACTATATCTTTGCCCTTTCCACTTCATCTTTCACTGTACTTATTTCGTTAAATATATTGTATCTTATGTTTGTCAAGTGGAAATAAAATAAAATACAAAAAAAAAATACAATAAGGAGTTTAAGATCTGCGACGCGGCGGTAACGAAAACGTCATTTTAAATTGCAAGTTCAGGTTTATTAATCTTTTTCGTCATTATGTCGGCTTGTCTAACTTCTAAAAACTAGTGTAACTTTCCAGGAACTGAATTAAGAGGTGCGGCATTGAATCTACGGCAGAAAATTCAAATTCGCTGCTTTTTATTCACGTTCCCCGTAAAACTTGAGAATTGGTCATTTCACGTCGCAGATTTGCCGAAAACGTGAAAGAAATGTACAAAAACTAAAAATGCACGTGCAGAGCGTGCAAAAGCTATTGTTTTTGCTCATTAAATATGCAAATTTTGTGACCTTTTCGTTGCCATCGCGTCGAAGATCAAACTCCCCAATAACCTAAATCCAGAATCTTTCAGAATAAACATAAGAAAATTTTGTCCAACTATCTTAGGGTGCTATTATTGGAATGATATTCCTTTATCTATACGCAACAAACCAACTAGAAAACTGTTTAAACAAGCACTTTACCAGTTTTATTTTGCTCAGTATTGATAATTCCAACATTATATATTTATTTACTATGCGTTTACTCTTTCCTCTCTAGTTTACTTTTTATCCTAAAATAAATGTACTTAATTAAAGGGTATATAATTAGTTTACTATATCTTTGCCCTTTCCACTTCATCTTTCACAGTACTTATTTTCGTTAAATATATTGTATCTTATGTTTGTCAAGTGGAAATAAAATAAATACAAAAAAAAAATACAAAATACAATAAGGAGTTTAAGATCTGCGACGCGGCGGTAACGAAAACGTCATTTTAAATTGCAAGTTCAGGTTTATTAATCTTTTTCGTCATTATGTCGGCTTGTCTAACTTCTAAAAACTAGTGTAACTTTCCAGGAACTGAATTAAGAGGTGCGGCATTGAATCTACGGTAGAAAATTCAAATTCGCTGCTTTTTATTCACGTTCCCCGTAAAAACTTGAGAATTGGTCATTTCACGTCGCAGATTTGCCGAAAACGTGAAAGAAATGTACAAAAACTAAAAATGTACGTGCAGAGCGTGCGAAAGCTATTGTTTTTTGCTCATTAAATATGCAAATTTTGTGACCTTTTCGTTGCCATCGCGTCGAAGATCTTAAACTCCCCAATAATACTGGTAGTGGTGGTGGTGGTAGTAGCAGTGAGTTTTGCATGTTCATTATGTTGTAATCAGTCTTCACTAGAGATATAAAAAGTGGCTATGCCACAGAAGTCCAGTTCAAAGTAACTGGGCTGTTTGTACAGTACTATAGAACTATCACCACAATAAACGCAACTTATCGTTAATTACCATGTCATAGCGGACAAGGAGAAGTAACGTACACTATTTGCGCGGAGAAGAGTCCCTTGCCAAAATTAATGAGTTACAGGATAAAAAACTGTCACAGACAACTTTTATGCACATTCCGTAGCTGAATGTGGCCGGAAAAGATTTCAATAGTACCTGATAATAGCAATCTACTTCTTTTCTTGTGGAACATGAAATCAATAATTTATTGATCCCTTGATCAGAGAGCAAAGATGGCGCAGTGATGAGAGCGCTCGCCTCCCACCAATGTGGCCTGGGTTGATTCCGAGACACATTAACAGCATCGTATGTGGGTTGAGTTTGTTGGCGCTGTACTCTGCTCTGATAGGTTTTTCTCTGGGTACTCCAGTTTACTTCTCCTCTTAAACCAACCTATGATTTGATATGCGTTGATTTGATTTGATTTGATTTGATTTGATTTGAGTACAGTGCCTTAAACTTAACTTGAGTACAGTGCCTTAAACTTAAGATAGTCAACACTTAAATGAAGGTCATCATCATTAGTTAAAAAATAAACTTTCACAAAGCCTATTTCAAATCGCTAGAATAAACCCGTTCAAGGTTGAACTACCTTTGAAATGTTATGGCCTCACATTTTATATCCACATCATTTGCTAACCTTTCAACAGTTTCTACATTATGCCAGTCCACTTTACGCCTATTTTCTTTAATCTCAGCACCAACTTGTTTGTAATGACGTTCTAGGACTTGCAAACAAAAATTTCTTTTGTCACCAGAACAGGGATGTTCTGGTAGAGATACAATTCTTTGGAGATCATGCTGTAGGAGATCAAAGTTATCACTCAGAGAAAAGTCATGCTTTGAGCAGACATCCATCTTTTTCCCTGAGGCTTCATGTGATAAGCAGTAGCTGACGAGTACATTTGCAAACAATGATTCTGCATAAGGTACATGAAAGGTTGTTTGTGGCTCAGATAATACCGATTCTGTGTGCTCCAGACCAATAGTATGACCAGCAGGAAATTTTTGTTGTACTTATTCAAATCAGAGCAGATCTTCATGTTCCAATCATATCGGTCTCTTTCAAAATACCAAGCATAGCTCATGACAATACTGACAGGGGAGAGGAAGTCAAAATAGAACTGTTTGAAAGCTTCGTTGAAGATATGCGTGTTGAAACGTTTCAGGATGTGCTCTCGACAGTGAGTGAATGTATCACGATAAATGTAGACTGGGAAGTATGTCATAAAGTCTGCGACATATGGAAATCCTAACGCCAGTTCTGTAGTTCGTGCCCAAGCCTGAACCCATTTCTTTCCCAAAGAGCAATCCCAGCCCAAGGCCCGCAACTTTGAACCACTAAATATTGAAGATTTTGTTACGGGTGTGATGAAGGCAGCATCATTATCCATCCATGCTATAATTGAATCATTGGTATACAGATCCAAGAAAAAACTGCTCCATAGCTGGCGGTTATAACCTGGCGGTT
>NC_090893.1:14445161-14447661 GCF_036669925.1 Montipora capricornis
TCGCTTCTTTCGTGTCAACTTCTGTCGGCTGTCGGTACTTTGCTAACAAATTGTCGCCACATTTTGACGCAATGTCGCTTGTCTCTCAAACCCCTTGGAAGGCCTCTTAATAATACATGTCGAAATGGAATCGACAAACACATGGTGAGAAGCGGTCAGTGTAAAACGCAGACTGCAGACGGCAGACCGGGGGTAAAATGCAGACTGAGGTTATAATTTAATTGTTGAAAAAGCCCAAACCCATAAGAAATGCTAATAGTTAAGCTATGCCTAATTAGGCCTAAGGTTAGCATTTCTAAGGGGTTTGGGCTTTTTCAACAGTTACGTTATAACCTCAGTCTGCATTTTAACCCTGGTCTGCAGTCTGCGTTTTACACTGACCGTGGTGAGAAGACTCGAGAAGACAGTCTCTGCCGATCCCCTAAGCTCACGAGGGATTAATAAACTCCATTTGGAAGATGACTTCCATTTGGAGAGTGACATCGAAGCTATCAAAGTATACCAATGTTTATCAAGCTATCACGAAGTTTTGCAAGCCGAGTCATCAAAGCCATATGAATCCAACTTGAACATCAGTGACATGAAAACAGTGAGGCAACCAAGCAACCTATGCTTCCAGACACTAGTACTTGTGTGGCGGACCATAATGACGAACTGTCGAAAGACTCGGTCATCGATTATGTAAGGAAAACTGACAAGGAATCCGTACCAATCTCCTACGATAGAGCAAGGACTGAGGCCGTTCGCAAATGCAAACACGCTCCCTGGAACAGAGAACCTTCCACTGAGAATTCCTTATAAGAAAACGTCGAGCTTGTTTCATAAAGACAAGGTAATTAGAAAGTGTATGGTGCATTATTTAAAGAAGAACGTACCGAGTTCGTCTGAGTTGAGAAAGTGTTTATCTCTCGCTTTTGGAAAATAATATTATATTGCAGTAAGAATGTCTAGACCTCGACCGCAACTCAGACGTAACAAATCTTGGAGAGTAGGAGATTCACCTCGCCACCAGGAAGACTCGCCACCAGTAAACTCGCCACCAAGGGTTATCTCGCCACCACCAAATCGCCACCAAGGCATCACCATCTCGTATTGCTTTGGTGACTCTAGTCAGAGCTATTATAGCACTCACCGGCATAGCAATAGTGTGGCATGGTTTCTATAGGTTAGCTTACACGTATTTGTCAGGATTAGTTTCGGTAGTGTAGAGGTAAAGTACAATTCCTCGCAAATCATTGAACCGAGTTCGACATTGTCCCACCAACTTTAATAATTTTTTTTTCTAGTCCTAGATTAAGTATTTTTTCCGCAATTTGACAGTGAAATTTTCTCGTCCAAATGGCATCGCTTGTTTACGAAAGGGAAAATTGCATCACCGAAGAGCGTTTGAATGTTGGAATCACTAAGGGGGACGAAGCTTTTACAGTGCGGAGTTTCGAAAAGTTTTGAAAACCGGGAAATGCGCCAACTGATCGATCGAAATAAAAAGTTCGCCTTGGAAAATATCATATTAGGCTTGGATTATGAAAACTATTAACGGATCAAGGCAAACACAAAAATATTAGAACATTGTCATACAAACATGGTTCGCACAATCTTGAAAAGGTCTTGAATTTTAGTACCCGTCTTAAAAAGTTGAGGTCCTTGAAAAGTACTTGATTTCTTTATTAGGGCTTGAAAAGTCCTTGAAATTCACAAATTTTTTTTATGCCACATCATTATCTGAGAAATGTAGACTAATAACAAGCCATAAGCGACATGTATATTTCATGCTACTCACCTCACAGTAGTCTCGTTTTTTCTTGCCGGACATTAGCACAAACAATAGGGGGACTTGTTTCGCCAGGTCACCGCTTTTGACAAACGCATTGACGGAAAACAGTTGGGTGAAAGGATGACGACAGAGCTTGAGGGTGCCGTCCACGTACCAAGTCTTAGGTGATCCAGCTGCTGGTTTGTGGCGGTCACATTTATAATTCTTTTGTCGAAGTGCAAATTAGCCTACCAAGCCTCGATACCATACAGTGAATTGAAAAGAATTCTTCCTCTAAAATGAGGCTTGGTAGGCTAATTTGCACGTGGACAAAAGAATTATAAATGTGACCGCCATTTAAGAATAAGGTCTATTCTGTTTGTAAATTTCATGTAGATTGCTCAGGGGACGAATCATGCCATAACGAGCCGCACGCGCTCTTAGCAACCAAAAAACGGCTTGGGCCTGGGTCCAGCTGAGAAGCCAGAGTCAACTCTGTTTTCTCAGCTGGATGCCCAGTTCTTTGCAACATTTCATTCCCATTGTATTCCTTTAATATATCATCGCAAATCGTTTGAGGCGTGAGATTTCACGAAATCATGTCATCATCTGAGGGCGTCAAGTTAATAATTAAAGGAACGGTATAAAATAGTAAGATGTACCTTGCCGCCAGCCCTTAAAATAGCGATGCGAAAAAGCACTCTCCGTGTTCCAGTAACACAATTACAAAGGATTCTGACGATATAT
>NC_090893.1:14450161-14470161 GCF_036669925.1 Montipora capricornis
TGAAAACACACCAGAAATCTTCGCATTTTCTGTTGGACGCGGACCCACGCGAAAACAGTATGTAACTATTTAGTCGGAAGAGAAAACCGTTTGGAAATTTATTGCTATCTTTTTTGCTCCATTTTTAAAATATTTCAACACACGAATTCAAACCAAGATGTATATCCATTAGCCGGCCAAGCTCCAAGAACGAATTTCCACTCATGATCAAACAGTCACAGCAACCGAGACTCACGTTGACCTTGGAATCATTTCAACGGTGCTACCAGGGAAATATCTTAGGAAAGTTTCCTAAGATATTTCCCTGGTAGCACCGTTGACTCAAAGGAGAATCTCGCTTCGTGGCATAGAAACGCACTATGTAGTCAAAACATTCGTCGGTTTTACTGGCCTGAAAAAGAGTATTTTTTATCGAGGGAGATCTGATTTTAATATACCCGATGGCAGCCCTATTGAAGTCACATGGCAAGGCGTCGACCAATCAGACATTTGTCGCCAGTGAAAGCGTGTGTCACCGTGCTTTTTCAGTGCTTTTTACGTTGGGCAAGGCCCCAAGAAGTCAAAGGACAGAAGCTTCGAGAAACCGCCTCAGTAATTCAAGTCAGAAGTTGACCAGTGAAGAACCAAACAATGGAAATCACTGGTTCTTAATAGCTGGAAGAATTGGAGATAGTCAGCCAGCAAATCGAAAGTCATAAATATCTTACATTGAGCTAAATGCGTTAAGGACAACATCATAAAGTGATCGTGTTTCCGAAGCTGTTCCTGAGCAGGAACTGACATATCGCTGGCTAAACCGAAGAGGAAATATGCGCACTGAGGTGAAATGTTCGAAGCAATCATTCAAGGTCCATTCATGTCACACCATTTCACCTTTGTAGAAAGGGGGGAAAAGCTAAACTGCAGGATATACCCAGCCACTTATTTGTATGCGAATGGCGTTTATTGTTACATGCGTCGTAATTCAAGCGATGCCGCTACAACTTAAACAAAAAGAAATTGGGATGTGCATTTTAGAGAGCGACTGATCCAAAACAGTGAAAAAATGCCAGACGCGCGTTAAGTAGTACTACGTTTAAAGATAACGTGTTGTAATCAAAGGTGTCATGAAAAATGGTTTGAGCATTTACCTGGTGTTAGAGGAGGAGACGTCGTTATTTCTTTGATCTTTGAAATAAGATAACCTACCGGTCAGTATAAAATGCAGACTACAGACCCGACTACAGACTGCAGTTTCCAGATTGCAGATTGGGTTTAAAATGCAAACTAGGTACAAAATGCAAACTGCTGACTGGGTCCAAAATTGACTAATGTTTTGACTGCATAGTGCGTTTCTATGCCAGTGAGATTCTCTTTTGAGTTAATGGTGCTACCAGGGAAATATCTTAGGAAATTTCAAGGTCAACGGGAGTCTCGGTTGCTGAGACAGTGTTTGAGTGGAAATTCGTTCGTGGAGCTTGGCCGGCTAATGGATTAACATCTTGGTTTGAATTCATGTGTTGAAAATATCAGTTAAAAATGGAGCAAAAAACACACCAATAAATTTCCAAACGGTTTTCTCTTCCAACTAAGGCCCCGTCCACACGTATCCCAGATTGAAAAATATTTCCATCCACACGTAGCGTATTCAAATCGAATTTGCCCGTGCACACGAATCCGAAACGTTTCCGGATTCTCATGGTCATAAAGCTCTCGATAGATGTAGGTCTACATGACGTCTATTCGGCGATAGATGTAGATTTTGCAAGAGAATGTGAAAAGACGGACCGGCGCCACCCTCCTAGCGAATTTGGACCCCGGGTGACTAAATCCCCTATCGCGGATTTGGACCCTTCCATATTACACTTGCATGATAACCCCTCGTATCATTGTCTTCCGGAGGATTGTGTATCATCCTAGAAGAGAGTTAATTTGAAGGCGGTATAAAGTTAGTCCTTCCAAATGCCTGGTTTGGCCGGTCAGTTCTGCCAAATGGAAAGCGCCCTAAGTGTAACAGAATCAAATATAGTGATAAATATTCGCAAAGGTTGTTGGAGGAATGTATTGACTGAATGCATAAATGGCGGCCAAAAATGTATTCTTTTGTTTATATGCTAATTAGACTCACCAGGCTCACTCTCAAGCAACCTTTCTTTTGCATTTTGTCCATGCAAACGAGGTTAGTGAGGCTAATTAGCACATAAACAAAAGTATATGTTTTTGGCCGCCATTTATGCATTCGGTCTATAACTGGCACAAAGTGTTAATAAATACTGAATGGATCTGCTCTACTTGCCTAACCTGATGACATCAACAATATGACCTGGCAACAAAAATCAGAACTTATTCAAAATTTCCCTGTCATCTGTACTAGCAACTTTGAACACATGGTACAGCTCTTGGCAAGATTTCCGCACAGGTCCCTACTTCATTATGCATACACTCCTTTGTTTCAAGAAAACAATAGCGATAACAATAGACGTCCTTTGGGACTGTGGCGCTTTGTTCTTTCTTTTTAGAGGTTTTTTTTCTAAGTCTATATGGACTTTAAAAAAGTCGGTCGAACTTCTGTCTGAAATACGGAAAATCGAACAGTTTTTCCTGCAATTTCGGCACTTTTCCTGCAATTTTACCCATTTTTCAGTTTTAGAATAAGCGCAAGAAGTGGAGTTTCAAGCAATCGTTGTAATAGGGTTCAGATTCGCAAACATAACAAACAAACCAAATAAAAGTACTGTCATAAGAAATTTAATGGCTACCTGCTCTTTTTATCGTGAAATTGTTCTTCCTGTCTGCTTAAAAATTCGCTGAGACACTGCAAAGTGTATATTTTCTTCCTTTCCTGTATTTAGGATCACGAACGGTGCATTTAGAGGGATTTTGCGATTTATCGCTCTTTGTAGAGATCGGCAATATGCTCAATGATACTTCCAAGTAAATAGCTTTGGTAGAGATCCATGGATGTTCCCCTACGAGGCATACTTCGTTTCACTCCCCATCATGTCTTTTCAATGCCCTGCTGTGGGCTCGTTTGCATGTGTTGACGAAGTTTAGGCGATGGTTAACTGCGGTGAGATGATGTTAACCCTTGTCTTGTAGGCAGTTGTAAACTTTCCGGGCACAGGTAGTTAGGGCTAATATTTTTTCAAGGAACGTTTACGGTCAGAAAATTAATATGTGTTCTGGCGGACTGAAGGCTATCCATTGCAGTTTTTTCTTGAGCATCGCGAAAAAGAGCCATCTCCCGATGCGGCACGTTGTCTTTGCCAACTGACCGCGTTTTCACACAGGTTTTGGACACGGAAGACGAAAGTAAATTGTTTTCTTTGCACCACTTTATGCACAACTCTGGAAAGGCTATAAAGCAGGAACAATTTCCAAATGATCAAATCTCCCATTGCTGTGACCCTTTTACTTCGGTAGCCATCTTGATTATTACGAAGACACAAGTTTGCTTCAAAAAAAGGGATATATGAAACGATTTTAATTGCAATGAACTCGTGCATGAAAGTTTCCCATGAAAGATGCACCAATCAGACTTTAAGCGTGGTATACTCTTCCACGCAGTGAACTTATAAGTGTGCCGCACGCACGGGGCATGAAGGAAAAGCAGGTCACAGTTCACAGCAATACTGGAAAACCTAAAACTATCACAGGGACTAACCTTAAGCCTAAACAGTGCCTTTAGTCGTAATTAGGGTTACGGTTAGCATTATTAAAGGGATTGGTTCTTTCAAGAGTAGTAAAACAGGGATCTCTTAACGGTAACCTACAAGTGTAAGTTCGATTGTAGGTGCTCGTCGCGGCACGTGTATATAATTACGTATAATTGTTATGCAAATAGTCAGCCAGAATTCAAAATAAATATCATTTTCAAGGTGCGAATTAGCAACTTGACACGTTAGCTCAGTGGTAAAGAACAGGCACAAGTAATCCAGAGGTTTACAGTGGGTCGGAGTTCAAGGCAAGCTGCGAGTGGGATAAAATGGCAGAAAAAGCCGAGCGGGGTCTGGAAATAAGAACAAGACGAAGGGATCCATAGAAAGAGGAAAGCTGAGCCAAAAACGAGTAACGGTGTGGGCGATGAAGGGAAAGAAGAGAGAGAGGGAGGAAGAGAAAAAATGAGATCCGTTTTTATTCATCCCGTAAGTACAAATTACCCATGTATATATTCGGTTCTCTTGGGTATACGTATTGTTCTACAAAACAATAGCGCGAATGAATAATTAATTTATTCTGCATGAATAATGAAGTAGGGACCTGTACGGAAATCATTCCCAGCTCTTTATAGAGGATGTGTCAAAGAGTAATCTTATGCCTATTGGAGAAATGGTAGACTTATTTTACAGGGTTGAATTCCAGCAAAGGGGATCATGATCACCTCACCTCACATTCTCTGCATTATTTTGGGTATCGAGTTGCATATGAGAGCCCCCCGTGATGTTACACAATTATCCAGCTGTTACATCACACATAAAGAAAACTTCAGCCTGCCAATTTTAAACAATCGCGGAAACTTTCATATCCACGAGAAACGACAGTGGCACTTTGATCTCTACTTCATTTCGCATCAGGGAAAACCATTTTTCCTTTGCATAAACCATTTCATATTTAGTTCGATCCGTTTCTTTAGTGGACTGTAGGATTTCAGTTCTTTTCAGACCATTTGTTGTTTTGCTGGGCCATTTGTGATTACGCTAACTCAATCGTCCGTTTGTTAAACCGTTTCAGATTACATTGAATCATTTGCCGATACTTTGAACCACTTGTGTTTTTTTTCTTTAATTCATTTCACATCAAGGTAAACCATTTGTCTTTTGCATAAACCACTCCATGTTAGGTGGATTTATATACATACCATATGAGTCATTTGTTGTTCCGATAAAGCATTTGTAATTACACTAAATCAATTGACCTTTCGTTAAAGCGATTCATATTACACTGAACATCGATGGACTGAACCACGTCAAGTTAAGATAAGCCATTTATTAACATCACACCGGACCGTTTGGTGACACACTATACCAGTTCGTGTTTGGAAGATGAACCGATCTTTATTTCCATAGAACGGTTTTAGTTAGTCTCTTCCGTTTTAACAGAAATGACTAGACAATTTACAGTGCGACGCGCCTTACCGTGGCCACCTAACAAAGTTTTTTAAACCTTATACGCCAGTCAGGGTGGGCGAATTTGATTGACAGTCACCCTTCTTTGCAAAGTTCGCACGGTTGTAGTTGAACACCGTTGAATGGGTCGTTTGAGTTGACGTACTTACATGTAATTGTCAAAACTGAAAGTTTGTTAGGTGGCCACGGTAAGGCGCGTCGCACTGTAATATCTTCCTAGTTCGTTTACTTTTTGAGTGAACCATTTGACAAAAGGCAACACGAGTACTTGTATTTAGGCTGCATCATTTCTAACTCATTTAGTCTCTTCTGCACTGCGCCAATGAACCAATTGACATTGCTATATTCCTTAGACATACTTCGTATTTTTGGCGGTGACGGCCGCCCATATATTACCGATGTTAATGGGTTTTATAAATACTTACCTTTTTACTCCATGGTGAAACTGTGTAAGTTACCTGGCATGCGACTTTGTGAAGGTTTGCAGAGGTAGCCGTGGACGGCGTGGACTGAGTACAAATTCAGAAATTGCTGTGCAGCCTGGCAAATGACAAAAGAAAATGGCGGACGATGTGGAAGGGAGTGGGAAATAGATAATAATCATTCTTGTCTTTGAAAATGGTTTATTAACAGAGAATTTAGGTGAAATGGTTAAATTTCAGGCAGTTATTATGGCCGCGGGAACTGGCTCCCGAATGTCGCCTCTGACTGAAAGAATTCCCAAAGCATTGTTGCCTGTTGGTAATTTACCTGTGATTTGGTATCCTATCAACTTTCTTGAGAAAGCGGGATTTGAAGGTAAGCAATTTATAGATTTTACCATTGCTTTCCTAAAGAAGGTTTTTCTTGTTTTCTGACGCCATGTTGGCTAACTATAAAGCTTACTCTACTTACTTGTCTTTTGAATGAGGAATTCCGACAGCAACTATTCTGAACTCTTTAATTTATCACGTGCAAATTAATTTTTTCGTTTTCATTTTGCAGAAATAATAATCGTAGTTCTGGATTCAGCAGTTACACAGTTTCATCAAATTTTGCCAAATGTTGGCCAACTATAAAGCTTACTCTACTTACTTGTCTTTTGAATGAGGAATTCCCTCAGCAACTATTCTGAACTCTTTAATTTATCACGTGCAAATTAATTTTTTCGTTTTCATTTTGCAGAAATAATAATCGTAGTTCTGGATTCAGCAGTTACACAGTTTCATCAAATTTTGCCAAATGTTGGCCAACTATAAAGCTTACTCTACTTACTTGTCTTTTGAATGAGGAATTCCCTCAGCAACTATTCTGAACTCTTTAATTTATCACGTGCAAATTAATTTTTTCGTTTTCATTTTGCAGAAATAATAATCGTAGTTCTGGATTCAGCAGTTACACAGTTTCATCAAATTTTGCCAAATGTTGGCCAACTATAAAGCTTACTCTACTTACTTGTCTTTTGAATGAGGAATTCCCTCAGCAACTATTCTGAACTCTTTAATTTATCACGTGCAAATTAATTTTTTCGTTTTCATTTTGCAGAAATAATAATCGTAGTTCTGGATTCAGCAGTTACACAGTTTCATCAAATTTTGCCAAATGTTTGTAATCAAAAACTTAAATTAGACTTCGTTACCATTCCTGACGACGAAGACATGGGAACCGCAGGCGCTCTGAGGCACATCAAAGACAAAATCGAGGTGTGTACCTCTTCTGATTTCAAATAAATATAGGCTACTCTGAGATCCATGTGTTAGTGATTTTGTTTGACCAAAGAACAAATGTGGAAAAAAATTACTGCCAATTAAAGGGCCTTTGACCCTCAAAGTCCTCAAATTTTGAGAATTGATAGGGATGCGATGACGTCATGACGATTGTGACCTCATTTCTGTTGACATCACATTGTGTCTTTTACGCAAAAAATACTCGTTGACTCTGTTTGACATATGATATTTAAATTGGGAATCTTGACAATTATTTTTTCAGTTACAATGTACTATACATTAATTTTGTCTTTACAAGTTGGACACCAAAAGCTAAAAGTTCTAGCTAAAAACTCCCTCGAGAGTGAAGTAAAATCAATCGACATCTTCAATTTCTGAAATTTGACACAAGTACCCTGGTACACAAGACCTCATGCAACCAAGGCAAAAAGTAAAAAAACATGCAAAAAAGATGTTATTGGACTAATCACATTAGAGTGTTTTTCAATTGAGTGTCGAAAGTAATTAGCGAGTTGCTTTGGTTTATTATTACTTCACTCAATGATTGGTTCAAAGTTCTCACGCCAGTTTTTCAACCAATCAGAAGTGAAACCAAAACCAATCGTCACTTGTGCGTGCACATTTTCCCGCGCTTTGTGTCGGCTACATGTAATTACTTAGAGTTTTGAGTGGTTTACCGGATTGTCTCCATCCTTTTTGATTGGCCAAAGTAATTACTTTGGTTTTGGTTTTACAACACTCAATCGAAAATCGCTCTATTGCTTAAATTACAATTCATCAATAGCAGCAAACGGTTTACCAGACTATATGAAACGTTTGAATTTTGTTATTATCGATGTTAAAATAAATCAAACAACAAAAACTATTTGAATTTTATTGTTGTGAAAGTCGATTCTCTGTAAAAAAATTTAAATTTAATTATGACAAAATTTGGTGATTAATCGGGAGATTTCAAACTGTAATCTTGATATACGGTCCAAAATGTGGAGTCCGCCTGGATTATCCAGGGCCCGGTTGTTCAAAAGCTGATTAGCACTAATCGCAGATTAAAAATCAACTAAGGAATTTATTTCTCTACTCCCACATGCTGTTCAAGGCTGATTTCGGTGGAACTTTACATTTGAACAAGTCAATCTTGAAGAACAAAAATAGGAAAAAAAAACTTTCACCAAAAAGGTGAAAACATGAAACAAAAGTTTACAATAACCCTGGATTATAATTAAGTTAATCATCTTTCGAGCAACTGGGCCCAGGAGAGTTGACTGTCCTGCAATCACTCAAGTATTTAAATCCATCTGGTGTGGCTGTACATACTTGCTAACTAACTAAAATTAGATAGAAAAAAAAATTACCATAAATTTACCAAGTGTCATTCAGATAATACAGTACTAATAAAAAAAAGGGAAAAGTCTCTGCTTACCAGCCAGAAGGCCCATCAGGCTAGCACTTATCTCCGGTTTCATAAGCATGAAGCGACAAGGAGTATTTCTACTCCCCCCAGGATGGTATGCTAGTCCATTGCAGGGTTACCCCCAGCATTTTGCCGGTACTCATTTATACACCTGGGTGGAGAGAGGCACTGTGAGAGTAAAGTGTCTTGCCCAAGAACACAACACAATGTCCCCAGCCAGGACCCAAACCCGGACCACTCGATCCGGAGTCGAACACTCTAACCATGAGGCCCCTGCGCCTCCCAGTGTACTGATCAAGACAATGGTGAATGCTTGCAGTGAAATCACATTACAGTATTAACCCACTGACTCCTCAGGCAACCTTAGACGTCACCAGTTGATGAGTAAAATCATCTGGCGTAAGAGTAAAATCAAAATCGTCTGGCGTTAGACAGAGTAAAATCAGAAAGTCTCACTCCCAGGAGTCAATGTGTTAAAGGATTTCAACATAAACACTGATGAGTAATAGTTGTTTGAAAGTCATTATTGTTATATCTGTGATTAGTATGGCTTAAAGTTGAAATCATTTTAGCCTTCATTTCTTTTTGAATTACATGTACAGAAGTCATTTCATCTTTTGCTTATAATTTCTTTGTTTTTGTTTGTATTCACCGTGTTAAACTTTTTTGTTATCAGCAATGTGTGAAGCGGTGAAGTATTAGCATGGGTAATCAAATGGTGATGAGTGAAAGTAGAGAATAATTTCACACTCATTTTGTCCAAATTCAAGTAATTTCCCAAGCCCTTATAAGCGAGGGAAATTATTTGATTTTGGACGAAACGTAAGTGAAATTATTCCATAATTTCACGAGTATGCCATTTGATTAGCCATTAATATCATGGGTGACAAATTACCGGTACTCTTACCTTAATTTTCAAACATGGACCCATTTTGGCACTATATGAAAAGTTGCCATGGCAACATTGTAGTAATTTCCCGTGCGAGATTATAAATTAATGCTGAAATTTGGTGCCAAAATTAAAGAGTAATATTTGTGACCCATGTTATTAGGGTAGTAAAACAGAGTTTGTCTTAAGAGATCAATCTATCTGACTGTGTACACATATCTTGCAGAAAGATGTTTTTGTTGTGAGCTGTGATTTAGTGACTGATGTTGCTCTTCACCATCTTGCTGATATTCACCGTAACCATGACGCAAGCTTAAGTGCTTTGCTAGCACCTGTTCCGCAGACTAGTGCTGATAGGGAAGCTGCTGCTAATCCAAAAGTCCAAAAGAAAACTGTTACAACAGGTACAGTACACTGTATTGTTTTCTAAATATATCACGGCCATGTCTGTTTAAAAGATTTTGAACCAGGAAAATATTTGAACCACAACACACCCATTGCATTCATTAAAACATGACCTTATGTATTGTAATCTATACAGTGTTACGGTGTAAAGGGAACTCACTGTACCTCACAGTAACCCTGGTTTGTGCAGTTAACGAAGACTTTTGATTTCTGAACAAATCTTTGTCATAGAAAATTCACGACAACTTTGTGCTTTTTTCGCTGTGATCCTCGGGTCAAAGAAACGGTATCATGTAAATGAGAGAATAACCAGATTTATATTTGCAGATTACCTGTTCTCTTACTGGTAAAGTCAGACTCTACATCTTTATGCAAGAGCGCGTTCAAAATCTCCTCATAGTACTTTACAAAAGTGTTCTTTTTTTTCTTTGAAGGGTTTTTCTTTCTTAGTTTTTTTTTCTTACGTATCAGCTAAGTTGCGGAACGCGCTACGTGATTTTATCCGTACCACTGAGTTTACTGGTTTCAAAAGAGAATCCAGTGCCGCATTTTGTACAGCGGCCTTTCTGTTTAATTGGTATATCTTCAAATATTCTGCATTTAGTATGTATCTTTATTATATGGCTTTGTCTCACAAGGACTGGGAACTACAAAATCGACGAATTTGATTGGCTAAAATCGATATTGACCGCGGTCTAGATTTTCCCATCTAGACCGGCCTCTAGACTAAACTAAAATGCAAAAATATTGAGTATTTTCTTCCACCAATATTTATATATGGAAGTGTCAGTAAGTTCAGCTCATCGCCACTCATGTCGGTCGCTAGTACAGACCTCACTGCGTTCGGTCTGTACTGACGACCTCGGTCAAGATTCTCCCATACAGACCGACCTAGCTCGGTTAATAAGATGTTTATTATATGGCCAAACAAGAACAAGTTAATTCGTTTAATGTAATTGGTTTGTACTAACTGACATTTTGCTTGCGAACGGCGATGAGTGGCGATGAGCTGAACTTAATAATTTTTCTTCGCTTGTTTGCTTACTCGAGCCATTTATCTTTTATTGTCGCAAATCTTGTTTCACAGTTAATTAACCCACAACTACGCATCAAAATAAATTACGTCATCATTGGACCAGTTGGCCGCGAACCATTCTTACGAGGATTTCGCGTCTTATGAAAGCCGCACTTGTATAAATGGCCCAGTTCGCGTCTTAAGTAAGCCGCGACCGGTGTAAGTCGCGGCTTGAAGTTCTTTTCCCTCGTATAAACGGCCCTATTATATGGCCGGTACGGCCCTGTGCGCGCTTTCATTGTAAAACGCATTAGCACAAGAAGGGCCGGTAAAAGCCGTACGGCCCTATTAGGGGCACGCACTGCTCTGTGCATGCGATTTTAGAGGATTTCGTCGTTTCTGAGAATCCAAATATTTTACAGCCAGAGAAGCAAATGCAAACAAAATTTTAGATAATTTTTGGTAAGTTACTTAAATCACATGTCATATATTCTGAGCGCTCATGAATAGTATGAAGAGCCTAAGTGTTAAAATGCTTATTGACTGAGTTTTGATCGGGCCGGACACGAGAAGATTTAACCTTCGGCCATGGCACTCGGTCCATACATTTTCCCGTCCGGCCCTCCCACTCAGTCAATAAGTACATAGTATGTAGTTAAGAGTAAAAAGGAACACGTTAAAAATTCAGTTTCGCACTTGCAACGACGCAATTAACAGTACTCGTAAAAAAAAATTCTTTCATTACCATTTGGAAGAAAAATAGTCCTCATGAAGTTAACATGGGTGATAGACATTTTTAAGTATGCAATCTAAAATACAAAATTTGGTAAAATTAATTTAAAAATTTGATAAGAACTTAATCATATTAATTAGAACAATTTACATATTCTATCTTCCTTTTCCTAATTAATTTATCTTGCATGTAACTTTTATTATCATTAATAATAGGGACCTTAATTACGCAAGGACGGCGACAACAGCAACGAGAACGTTGTCTAAAACTATTATTTCCCGTTAATGAAATAAATTTTCGATTACTGCAAGTCGCTCGGCATGGAAAGTGTGAGTCCACATTCCAAGAATAAAAATGGGTGAGAACGGCGTGGATATTCAGAGAGAAAATTGAAAATTTATCGTTAGGTGCTCGCGTCCCCCACACGATCTCAAACTTTTGATCATTTCACGTCGTTAGGGAGCTTTAGCAACAACAACGGCGCCGCCAAAGAGAACGTCACAAATTTGCAATAAGCAGTAAGTGCACGTGCATCTTTTCAGTTTTGTCTATTTCTTTGCCGTCGTCAGTAAAACAACAGGGAGCTTAAGATCTACGACGACGACGTCTACGAAAACGCCACAAAACAATGATATCATTGGTTAAAAGAGCATAAATAATCGTGCTGCACGTGCAGCACGGATTTTAGCTCATATTTTTGCGGTTCTCTGCATGACGACGACGTGAAATCACTAAATTTTAGGTTTTGACGACAACGTGAGCATGCAACAGAGAATCTTTCATTCTCTATTTTCAGTCAGAAACCGCTCGTACCAATTTATTTTTAGGATACTTCGCCCACATTGTGCGACGTGAACGAGATGGAATAATCGCGAAAGACTTTTACTAGGACGAAGTTCTATTTTGAGGGGACGTTTTCGTCGACGTCGTCGTCGTAGATCTTAAGCTCCCTAACAACGGTGAAATGACTAAATTTGAGGTTTTTAGGGAGAACGTGAGCGCTTGAGGATAGCTTTTCATTTTCTCCCCTAAATTGAGCGCCGTTCATACCAATCTCGTTCTTGATGGTTTGCCACACCTTTGTCACATTAAAATGCTTGGAATAGTCGCGAAGTGATAACAATAACGCGAATTCACATTATACGACGTTCTCGTTGCCGTTGCTGTCGTCGATGCTAAAGGTCACTAGGGAGTTTAAGATCTACGACGCCGACATCGACGAAAACGTCACCTGAAATTGTAACTCTGCTCTGTCGTAAGTCTTTTGCGATTATTCCATCGCGTTCGCATCGTTCAATGTGGGAGAAGTATCCTAAAAATAAACTGTCACAAGCGGTTTCAGAGTAAAAATATTGAATGAAAGATTTGCATTTGTGCCCTCACGTTGTCTATAAAACCTCTAATTTGGTGATTCCACGTCGTCGTTGTGTACCGCAAAAAATACGTGCCGCACGTGCAGCACGATTATTTTTCGTCTTCACCAATGATATTCTTGTTTTGTGGCGTTCTCGTTGACGACCGCGTCGTAGATCTTAACTTCATATAGGGAGCTTTAGAAACGACGACGGGAACGACGAGAACGTCATGTAAAAACAAAAATTCACGTTATTGCGATCACTTCGCGACTATTCTATGCCTTTTAATGTGACAAAGGTGTTTCAGTCCCTCAGGAATGAAACCGTTACGAGCGGCGCTTAATTTAGGGGAGAAAAATGACAATTTATCTCCAGGCGCTGACGTTCTCCTTAACACTTCAAACTTGGTATTTTCACGTTGTTGCTTTGCTGACGACGTCAAAGAAATGGACAAAAATGAAAAACGCACGTGCAGAGCGTGCAAAGCTATTGTTTTTGCCCACTAAATATGCAAATTTGTGACGTTCTCGTTGCCGTCGCCGTTGTCGTTGCTAAGGCTCCCTAGTAAACTACTGTTGTCAAGACGAGAACGGCAAAGAAATGTATGAAAATGTAAAACGCACGTGCAGGGCGTGCAGAACTATTGTTTTTGCTAATTAAACCTATTGTTTTGTTGCGTTCTCGTAGCCGTCGTCGTCGTCCTTGCTTAGGCTTCCTAAGCTAAGCTAAGCTTAAGATCGATCTTAGGCCCTTTTCTTTTTTTAATTTATATAAATGATTTTGAAAAAGCAACCAACTATTTTTCCCTAAGACTATTTGCGGATGATACTTCTTTAACTGCAACTGGGAAAGACCTAGATGTTTTGCTTCAGAGGATAAACTCTGAATTGCCCGCTATTTATGAATGGTTATGCTCAAACAGATTAACCCTGAATTTTAGTGAGACAAAGTACTTGGTTTTTCAACCACGACAAAAAATTAGTTTTAATCTATATCCTCCTCTAAAATTAGCAGATCAGTACCCAGAACAGTCATATAGTGTTAAATATTTAGGGCTCATTATTGATTGTTTCCTGTCATGGCATGAGCATATTTATCATATTAGTAGTAAAATTAGCGAAAGTGTCATTATTATCGCTAAACTAAAACCACATGTGACATCCCAATCTCTGATAAGTATCTATTATGCACTTGTATACCCCTATCTAACCTATGGTTGCGTACTGTGGGGCAATAATTACGAGGCGCCATTGTCACCAGGGATGGCACTAGGATTTTTCAATCTGGGTCCTGGGACCCGCATGTTCGGCCGAATTGGGGTCCCAAGCATTTTTTGGGGGTCCCAAAATCTTGGCGACCCTCTGCGAGAAAAAGAGTAGGTTTTAGGTTATGAGAAAAAGATAGTAACCAACTTGGAATTAATATTGACGCATATGCATATGCAAATTTAGTTTTAACCCTCTTAGATGTTTTAAACCCCCTTTTTAGAACTTTAATTATGAGCACAGATCGCTCCAACAGTTTTACAAACAACAGAATATACTGACAAATCAAAGCAAGTTGTGTGAGTTATTTAAATCCTTGCCTAGCGTCCTGGGACGCATTAAAATTTCGATGATGCATTTTTTGGATTTTATTTGCGTAAAAATGCACGATTTCTGCGTTAACGCGATCCCTGGTCACAATTGGTGAGACTACAAAACAAAGTTGTTAGAATTATCAACAATGTGCAACTTTGTGATCATATTACTCCCCATTATGTAACCCGACATTGTTAAATTATACACGTGTCAACTATTTTATGATCACCTAATTAATAAGAAGTCGTCGAACCTTAACTTGTCTCTAGTATCTGAGCAACATAATTACGATACTTGAAGTGTATCCTTACAACACCTAAATCCAGAATCGGGTATATAATTAGTTTACTATATCTTTGCCCTTTCCACTTCATCTTTCACTGTACTTATTTCGTTAAATATATTGTATCTTATGTTTGTCAAGTGGAAATAAAATAAAATACAATAAGGAGTTTAAGATCTGCGACGCGGCGGTAACGAAAACGCCATTTTAAATTGCAAGTTCAGGTTTATTAATCTTTTTCGTCATTATGTCGGCTTGTCTAACTTCTAAAAACTAGTGTAACTTTCCAGGAACTGAATTAAGAGGTGCGGCATTGAATCTACGGCAGAAAATTCAAATTCGCTGCTTTTTATTCACGTTCCCCGTAAAACTTGAGAATTGGTCATTTCACGTCGCAGATTTGCCGAAAACGTGAAAGAAATGTACAAAAACTAAAAATGCACGTGCAGAGCGTGCAAAAGCTATTGTTTTTGCTCATTAAATATGCAAATTTTGTGACCTTTTCGTTGCCATCGCGTCGAAGATCTTAAACTCCCCAATACACAAACAATTAGCGCGAACGTATTTTATTTGCGTAAAAATGCACGATTTTCTGCGTTAACGCGATCCCTGGTCACAATTGGTAAGACTACAAAACAAAGTTGTTAGAATTATCAACAATGTACCACTTTGTGATCATATTACTCCCCATTATGTAACCCGACATTGTTAAATTATACACGTGTCAACTATTTTATGATCACCTAATTAATAAGAAGTCGTCGAACCTTAACTTGTCTCTAGTATCTGAGCAACATAATTACGCTACTTGAAGTGTATCCTTACAACACCTAAATCCAGAATCTTTCAGAATAAACATAAGAAAATTTTGTCCAACTATCTTAGGGTGCTATTATTGGAATGATATTCCTTTATCTATACGCAACAAACCAACTAGAAAACTGTTTAAACAAGCACTTTACCAGTTTTATTTTGCTCAGTATTGATAATTCCAACATTATATATTTATTTACTATGCGTTTACTCTTTCCTCTCTAGTTTACTTTTTATCCTAAAATAAATGTACTTAATTAAAGGGTATATAATTAGTTTACTATATCTTTGCCCTTTCCACTTCATCTTTCACAGTACTTATTTTCGTTAAATATATTGTATCTTATGTTTGTCAAGTGGAAATAAAATAAATACAAAAAAAAAATACAAAATACAATAAGGAGTTTAAGATCTGCGACGCGGCGGTAACGAAAACGTCATTTTAAATTGCAAGTTCAGGTTTATTAATCTTTTTCGTCATTATGTCGGCTTGTCTAACTTCTAAAAACTAGTGTAACTTTCCAGGAACTGAATTAAGAGGTGCGGCATTGAATCTACGGTAGAAAATTCAAATTCGCTGCTTTTTATTCACGTTCCCCGTAAAAACTTGAGAATTGGTCATTTCACGTCGCAGATTTGCCGAAAACGTGAAAGAAATGTACAAAAACTAAAAATGTACGTGCAGAGCGTGCGAAAGCTATTGTTTTTTGCTCATTAAATATGCAAATTTTGTGACCTTTTCGTTGCCATCGCGTCGAAGATCTTAAACTCCCCAATAATACTGGTAGTGGTGGTGGTGGTAGTAGCAGTGAGTTTTGCATGTTCATAATGTCTTAATCAGTCTTTACTAGAGATATAAAAAGTGGCTATGCCACAGAAGTCCAGTTCAAAGTAACTGGGCTGTTTGTACAGTACTATAGAACTATCACCACAATAAACGCAACTTATCGTTAATTACCATGTCATAGCGGACAAGGAGAAGTAACGTACACTATTTGCGCGGAGAAGAGTCCCTTGCCAAAATTAATGAGTTACAGGATAAAAAACTGTCACAGACAACTTTTATGCACATTCCGTAGCTGAATGTGGCCCGAAAAGATTTCAATAGTACCTGATAATAGCAATCTACTTCTTTTCTTGTGGAACATGAAATCAATAATTTATTGATCCCTGATCAGAGAGCAAAGATGGCGCAGTGATGAGAGCGCTCGCCTCCCACCAATGTGGCCTGGGTTGATTCCGAGACACATTAACAGCATCACATGTGGGTTGAGTTTGCTGGCGCTGTACTCTGCTCTGATAGGTTTTTCTCTGGGTACTCCAGTTTACTTCTCCTCTTAAACCAACCTATGATTTGATATGCGTTGATTTGATTTGATTTGATTTGATTTGAGTACAGTGCCTTAAACTTAACTTGAGTACAGTGCCTTAAACTTAAGATAGTCAACACTTAAATGAAGGTCATCATCATTAGTTAAAAAATAAACTTTCACAAAGCCTATTTAAAATCGCTAGAACAAAACCGTTCAAGGTTGAACTACCTTTGAAATGTTATGGCCTCACATTTTATATCCACGTCATTTGCTAACCTTTCAACAGTTTCTACATTATGCCAGTCCACTTTACGCCTATTTTCTTTAATCTCAGCACCAACTTGTTTGTAATGACGTTCTAGGACTTGCAAACAAAAATTTCTTTTGTCACCAGAACAGGGATGTTCTGGTAGAGATACAATTCTTTGGAGATCATGCTGTAGGAGATCAAAGTTATCACTCAGAGAAAAGTCATGCTTTGAGCAGACATCCATCTTTTTCCCTGAGGCTTCATGTGATAAGCAGTAGCTGACGAGTACATTTGCAAACAATGATTCTGCATAAGGTACATGAAAGGTTGTTTGTGGCTCAGATAATACCGATTCTGTGTGCTCCAGACCAATAGTATGACCAGCAGGAAATTTTTTGTTGTACTTATTCAAATCAGAGCAGATCTTCATGTTCCAATCATATCGGTCTCTTTCAAAATACCAAGCATAGCTCATGACAATACTGACAGGGGAGAGGAAGTCAAAATAGAACTGTTTGAAAGCTTCGTTGAAGATATGCGTGTTGAAACGTTTCAGGATGTGCTCTCGACAGTGAGTGAATGTATCACGATAAATGTAGACTGGGAAGTATGTCATAAAGTCTGCGACATATGGAAATCCTAACGCCAGTTCTGTAGTTCGTGCCCAAGCCTGAACCCATTTCTTTCCCAAAGAGCAATCCCAGCCCAAGGCCCGCAACTTTGAACCACTAAATATTGAAGATTTTGTTACGGGTGTGATGAAGGCAGCGTCATTATCCATCCATGCTATAATTGAATCATTGGTATACAGATCCAAGAAAAAACTGCTCCATAGCTGGCGGTTATAACCTGGCGGTTTTGGAGAGCCAGGGAAGTCCAACACACTTGGGTCTTTTGGCAGTGTTTCAAACAATACTTCAAGCTTGTACTCTGGAAAGAAATCTTTTGTTTGGGCTTTAATTTTCTCCCCAAACACGTGGTCAAGTTCAGACTCCTCGTCAAGCACAACGACTGTTTTACCATAGGAAGGTGGCCAATAGAGAACAGTAGTTCTGAATAAATCGCAGTAGTAGCGATGCCTGTGCTTCGCCAGTTTACCTGCCATTCTCACAAGAAGTGTTATTGAGTGGTCATTTGCTCTTTTTAAATTACTTGAGGTTTTTATGATACTTGTTGAGCCAGTTGTGTGTCCTGTGTGGTATTGCCTACTCAAAGTTCTCGAGATGTCTGGAATACTTGTTAAGCTAGTTGGCTTTCCTGTTTTGTGCTGCCAACCAGAGCTTTTCCTGGCCAAATTTCTTGAATGTAAGACAGGCAACTGGGTGTTAGCATTCCACACCTCACCCTTTAAATGCATGTATATGAAAACAGCAATGCATACAATACTTGCCAAAAAAAGGGATTTCATGCGGCAATTCCTGGAACCCATGACTTCTTCTTTACGGTGCATCAGTAGTAATAAACACCTAAAAAAAAAAAGAAAGAAACAAATGAAAAAATGCATAACTCTTAAATCAGATTCCACTTAAGAGGTAAAATTGTTTATTTGTTGAATAAGATTAGCTTTTATATTGGCAGCTTATATAAGTCAGCTGATGTGGACCTGCTGAAATTCTACAGGACAATTCAAAGGCCAGACCTCAACACTGGAGGCTATGTCCCACTGAGGGCTACTCTCCTCGAACAGGGAGTGGGTCTACGGCTTATAGACCTTATCCAAATAGACTTTTATTTAAAGTCTTAACATTTGCAGGTGGAAATCTAAAGGAATCATTTTTCTCTCTGGCTCAGTTGCTTAAATACCCTGAGTGTTGGTGTTAGTCTGCCTGGGGTTCAAATCCACAACCTCCCACATGAAAGTCCAGTGAATTTTCAACTGAGCCACCTGGTCTTATTCTAAGTCAAGTACAGATGGGTGGTGAGCCACAAACCATAGTTTAATGAAAGATTGCTTCAAAAGCTGGCGAGACATGTGAAGTGTCACAGAGGCTCATTATGTTTTAGCTATGGTGCACTGACGAGGGCCAACAAGCCGGAAACAGGTGACTAATGCTTTATTTTCGAAATGAAAGATCTCAAGGAAATGGAAACTTCAGTGAGAAAAGATTTATTTCTAGGTCATCTCCAACCTCCTTTGGATAAAAATTCAGAAGACCTTCAGTACTATTTTGATTTTAGAATTTGATCATGTCACTGTGAAAACCATCTATTGTGTCTTTCTTCTCTCGAGTGGGGTACAGAAGCAGGTCTAGTGGGGTCCACGTTTAGTACTCCACCCTATTAAAATCTCCCTTCAATTCTAGGCACGAACCGTCGTTAAATTACCGCAAGCATAATTAAACATCTTCCTTCACCTTGGCAGCATTTCTACTATTTTGGTAAAGTAGTTACAACGTATTTTAAACTTCAAAGATATTTAACAATTTTTTTTATGGTGACTCAGGGATACTGGGAAAAAAAATTAACACACTTTATTTTCATACTCAAAGTGCATATTAATTTTGTAAAAAATTTCATGCGTAAGAAAAGAAAAATTATTACTAATGATAATGATCATGATTTTCACAATAATTTATCCTAGTAATGAGTTCAAGCGAAGATGCATTTCAAAATATAGGAGAAGATATAAAAGAAAATTAAAATAGTTTGCCCATATTTCATAATGGAAGCTTTGACGTTTATAATGGATAATGAGACTTAATGGAATTTCGTTATCAGAGATGGTCGTGAAATACAAGACCACCTCTGCCAGTCGATAGCTACAGATAAGACTACCGGTTGTCGCTGTCCCAAATAAAAGTTATGGAGCAACTGCAGAATACCCCGCAACACCTCACCACTATTGTTTCCCCTAGGCGGCATTCTTTGGAGAACGCGTTGGAATACAATAAAGCTTCTTCTTATCCAACGAAATGCAAATATTAGTTACGGGGTATTCTGCAAGGCGCAAGATGATCGTGCACAAGCGATTCCCGTCGGCGTCGCCGTCGTACGTAGACGACAAACAACGAGAAGCTCCAAAAAGCTTACACTGGGTTGCCTGTGGTACGCGTTACACAAAGAACTGCAGCGTTCCAGTTAATTTTTTCAAGTGGGGCGTCATTAAGACCATTTGAGGGGTCACCCACATGTCGCGCCAGCA
>NC_090893.1:14480161-14505161 GCF_036669925.1 Montipora capricornis
TAAATATGAAATGGTTTATGCAAAGGAAAAATGGTTTTCCCTGATGCGAAATGAAGTAGAGAAAAAACAAATGGTTTGGGACGACCACAAACGCGCACAAACGATTTAACCCATGTGAAATCTGAAATGGCACAGTCCATGTGGGGTCTGACGTCAAGATCGGACATCAACTACTTAAAATTTGGCGCGAAAGCAGCTTGTATTTTGGTAGGAGCTCCAGTTCGTTGCCGCACACAGCGGTTGGCTCAAAGATGACTCCGCCAGCCAACACAAAAGAAAAATAACGATTTAAAAAAGACATCAAAGTAAACAAGTTAATTGAACTTGTTATCCTTTAATTTGTCGTCCCAAAAAGGCCTTCCATTCCTGAACAAAATTTGGAATATATATTTAACAATTATTCTACGAGGGCGCGCTGGATATGAAATGATATATATAACCAACGAGGCGCGTAGCGCCGAGTTGGTTATGATCATTTCATGTCCAGCAAGCCCGAGTAGAATAATTGTTTTATTAAAAACCCCAACATCACAACTCTTTTATGTTGAATTTATTTGGCCATTTTTTTTCGGAGCCGCAAAACTGTGTATTTGCTGCTGTGTTCGTTTGTGGTCGCCCCAAACCATTTGTTTTTTTACTCGTGGATATATCCACGAGTTTTGGTGGGGATCTTTATGCAAATTTGTCACTCCAGCGTAACCGGAAGTTCAATCTAATTAGCCAATCAGGATGGATAATCACAACACAGTTCTTTGCAACATTTCATTCCCATTGTATTCCTTTAATATATCATCGCAAATCGTTTGAGGCGTGAGATTTCACGGAATCATGTCATCATCTGAGGGCGTTAAGTTAATAATTAAAGGAACGGTATAAAATAGTAAGATGTACCTTGCCGCCAGCCCTTAAAATAGCGATGCGAAAAAGCACTCTCCGTGTTCCAGTAACACAATTACAAAGGATTCTGACGATATATTTTATATATGTCGGGAAAATCCAAGAGAATCAACGGTTCCACCGTTTCCTGACAATTCAGAATATTTTTTAAGTGAAGAAAGACTCTCAGGCAAGGCGTCCTTTCCACGGATTTTTCTCGATTAAAGGAAAATACGTTCAATTTGATGTGGATTCTAAAACTTTAGAATAGGTCGAGAATTAACCCCCTACAACGTGATGAAAGCGTATTATTAGCTGTAGTAGTATTTTAATTCAGTAAAACCCTCCCTGCTTGCAAGCGGGATTCCTGAATAAAATTTTCAACTTTGAATATTGTCGCTTTGGCTATATATTGGAGATTAGCAAACAATTTTCATTTTGCTTGGAACGACTATGGCAAAATGTAATTGCAACTAAAAGGTTTCCTTGTAGTGTACCCAACATGAGGTGCAATGACATGTTAAGTATGATATCGGTTAATATTGCAACTAAATTCCCTTTAGAATTATTTTTGAGCAACTGAAATACATTTCTAAACTTTCAGAGACCTCTTGCATTGCTTTTTTTCGTCAGTCTTAATATATTTGCCTCTATGGATCGCTTGAATGGCAATTTTAACAACTTAATTTTGAAAACACACCAGAAATCTTCGCATTTTCTGTTGGACGCGGACCCACGCGAAAACAGTATGTAACTATTTAGTCGGAAGAGAAAACCGTTTGGAAATTTATTGCTATCTTTTTTGCTCCATTTTTAAAATATTTCAACACACGAATTCAAACCAAGATGTATATCCATTAGCCGGCCAAGCTCCAAGAACGAATTTCCACTCATGATCAAACAGTCACAGCAACCGAGACTCACGTTGACCTTGAAATCATTTCAACGGTGCTACCAGGGAAATATCTTAGGAAAGTTTCCTAAGATATTTCCCTGGTAGCACCGTTGACTCAAAGGAGAATCTCGCTTCGTGGCATAGAAACGCACTATGTAGTCAAAACATTCGTCGGTTTTACTGGCCTGAAAAAGAGTATTTTTTATCGAGGGAGATCTGATTTTAATATACCCGATGGCAGCCCTATTGAAGTCACATGGCAAGGCGTCGACCAATCAGACATTTGTCGCCAGTGAAAGCGTGTGTCACCGTGCTTTTTCAGTGCTTTTTACGTTGGGCAAGGCCCCAAGAAGTCAAAGGACAGAAGCTTCGAGAAACCGCCTCAGTAATTGAAGTCAGAAGTTGACCAGTGAAGAACCAAACAATGGAAATCACTGGTTCTTAATAGCTGGAAGAATTGGAGATAGTCAGCCAGCAAATCGAAAGTCATAAATATCTTACATTGAGCTAAATGCGTTAAGGACAACATCATAAAGTGATCGTGTTTCCGAAGCTGTTCCTGAGCAGGAACTGACATATCGCTGGCTAAACCGAAGAGGAAATATGCGCACTGAGGTGAAATGTTCGAAGCAATCATTCAAGGTCCATTCATGTCACACCATTTCACCTTTGTAGAAAGGGGGGAAAAGCTAAACTGCAGGATATACCCAGCCACTTATTTGTATGCGAATGGCGTTTATTGTTACATGCGTCGTAATTCAAGCGATGCCGCTACAACTTAAACAAAAAGAAATTGGGATGTGCATTTTAGAGAGCGACTGATCCAAAACAGTGAAAAAATGCCAGACGCGCGTTAAGTAGTACTACGTTTAAAGATAACGTGTTGTAATCAAAGGTGTCATGAAAAATGGTTTGAGCATTTACCTGGTGTTAGAGGAGGAGACGTCGTTATTTCTTTGATCTTTGAAATAAGATAACCTACCGGTCAGTATAAAATGCAGACTACAGACCCGACTACAGACTGCAGTTTCCAGATTGCAGATTGGGTTTAAAATGCAAACTAGGTACAAAATGCAAACTGCTGACTGGGTCCAAAACTGACTAATGTTTTGACTGCATAGTGCGTTTCTATGCCAGTGAGATTCTCTTTTGAGTTAATGGTGCTACCAGGGAAATATCTTAGGAAATTTCAAGGTCAACGGGAGTCTCGGTTGCTGAGAAAGTGTTTGAGTAGAAATTCGTTCGTGGAGCTTGGCCGGCTAATGGATCTTGGTTTGAATTCATGTGTTGAAAATATCAGTTAAAAATGGAGCAAAAAACACACCAATAAATTTCCAAACGGTTTTCTCTTCCAACTAAGGCCCCGTCCACACGTATCCCAGATTGAAAAATATTTCCATCCACACGTAGCGTATTCAAATCGAATTTGCCCGTGCACACGAATCCGAAACGTTTCCGGATTCTCATGGTCATAAAGCTCTCGATAGATGTAGGTCTACATGACGTCTATTCGGCGATAGATGTAGATTTTGCAAGAGAATGTGAAAAGACGGACCGGCGCCACCCTCCTAGCGAATTTGGACCCCGGGTGACTAAATCCCCTAACGGATTTAGTCCCCTATCGCGGATTTGGACCCTTCCATATTACACTTGCATGATAACCCCTCGTATCATTGTCTTCCGGAGGATTGTGTATCATCCTAGAAGAGAGTCAATTTGAAGGCGGTATAAAGTTAGTCCTTCCAAATGTCTGGTTTGGCCGGTCAGTTCTGCCAAATGGAAAGCGCCCTAAGTGTAACAGAATCAAATATAGTGATAAATATTCGCAAAGGTTGTTGGAGGAATGTATTGACTGAATGCATAAATGGCGGCCAAAAATGTATTCTTTTGTTTATATGCTAATTAGACTCACCAGGCTCACTCTCAAGCAACCTTTCTTTTGCATTTTGTCCATGCAAACGAGGTTAGTGAGGCTAATTAGCACATAAACAAAAGTATATGTTTTTGGCCGCCATTTATGCATTCGGTCTATAACTGGCACAAAGTGTTAATAAATACTGAATGGATCTGCTCTACTTGCCTAACCTGATGACATCAACAATATGACCTGGCAACAAAAATCAGAACTTATTCAAAATTTCCCTGTCATCTGTACTAGCAACTTTGAACACATGGTACAGCTCTTTATAGAGGATGTGTCAAAGAGTAATCTTATGCCTATTGGAGAAATGGTAGACTTATTTTACAGGGTTGAATTCCAGCAAAGGGGATCATGATCACCTCACCTCACATTCTCTGCATTATTTTGGGTATCGAGTTGCATATGAGAGCCCCCCGTGATGTTACACAATTATCCAGCTGTTATATCACACATAAAGAAAACTTCAGCCTGCCAATTTTAAACAATCGCGGAAACTTTCATATCCACGAGAAACGACAGTGGCACTTTGATCTCTACTTCATTTCGCATCAGGGAAAACCATTTTTCCTTTGCATAAACCATTTCATATTTAGTTCGATCCGTTTCTTTAGTGGACTGTAGGATTTGAGTTCTTTTCAGACCATTTGTTGTTTTGCTGGGCCATTTGTGATTACGCTAATTCAATCGTCCGTTTGTTAAACCGTTTCAGATTACATTGAATCATTTGCCGATACTTTGAACCACTTGTGTTTTTTTTTTCTTTAATTCCTTTCACATCAAGGTAAACCATTTGTCCTTCGCATAAACCACTTCATGTTAGGTGGATTTATATACATACCATATGAGTCATTTGTTGTTCCGATAAAGCATTTGTAATTACACTAAATCAATTGACCTTTCGTTAAAGCGATTCATATTACACTGAACATCGATGGACTGAACCACGTCAAGTTAAGATAAGCCATTTATTAACATCACACCGGACCGTTTGGTGACACACTATACCAGTTCGTGTTTGGAAGATGAACCGATCTTTATTTCCATAGAACGGTTTTAGTTAGTCTCTTCCGTTTTAACAGAAATGACTAGACAATTTAATATCTTCCTAGTTCGTTTACTTTTTGAGTGAACCATTTGACAAAAGGCAACACGAGTACTTGTATTTAGGCTGCATCATTTCTAACTCATTTAGTCTCTTCTGCACTGCGCCAATGAACCAATTGACATTGCTATATTCCTTTGACATACTTCGTATTTTTGGCGGTGACGGCCGCCCATATATTACCGATGTTGTTATCGGTTTTATAAATACTTACCTTTTTACTCCATGGTGAAACTGTGTAAGTTACCTGGCATGCGACTTTGTGAAGGTTTGCAGAGGTAGCCGTGGACGGCGTGGACTGAGTACAAATTCAGAAATTGCTGTGCAGCCTGGCAAATGACAAAAGAAAATGGCGGACGATGTGGAAGGAAGTGGGAAATAGATAATAATCATTCTTGTCTTTGAAAATGGTTTATTAACAGAGAATTTAGGTGAAATGGTCAAATTTCAGGCAGTTATTATGGCCGCGGGAACTGGCTCCCGAATGTCGCCTTTGACTGAAAGAATTCCCAAAGCATTGTTGCCTGTTGGTAATTTACCTGTGATTTGGTATCCTATCAACTTTCTTGAGAAAGCGGGATTTGAAGGTAAGCAATTTATAGATTTTACCATAGTTTTCCTAAAGAAGGTTTTTCTTGTTTTCTGACGCCATGTTGGCTAACTATAAAGCTTACTCTACTTACTTGTCTTTTGAATGAGGAATTCCGACAGCAACTATTCTGAACTCTTTAATTTATCACGTGCAAATTAATTTTTTCGTTTTCATTTTGCAGAAATAATAATCGTAGTTCTGGATTCAGCAGTTACACAGTTTCATCAAATTTTGCCAAATGTTTGTAATCAAAAACTTAAATTAGACTTCGTTACCATTCCTGACGACGAAGACATGGGAACCGCAGGCGCTCTGAGGCACATCAAAGACAAAATCGAGGTGTGTACCTCTTCTGATTTCAAATAAATATAGGCTACTCTGAGATCCATGTGTTAGTGATTTTGTTTGACCAAAGAACAAATGTGGAAAAAAATTACTGCCAATTAAAGGGCCTTTGACCCTCAAAGTCCTCAAATTTTGAGAATTGATAGGGATGCGATGACGTCATGACGATTGTGACCTCATTTCTGTTGACATCACATTGTGTCTTTTACGCAAAAAATACTCGTTGACTCTGTTTGACATATGATATTTAAATTGGGAATCTTGACAATTATTTTTTCAGTTACAATGTACTATACATTAATTTTGTCTTTACAAGTTGGACACCAAAAGCTAAAAGTTCTAGCTAAAAACTCCCTCGAGAGTGAAGTAAAATCAATCGACATCTTCAATTTGTGCAATTTGACACAAGTACCCTGGTACACAAGACCTCATGCAACCAAGGCAAAAAGTAAAAAAACACGCAAAAAAATGTTATTGGACTAATCACATTAGGGTGTTTTTCAATTGAGTGTCGAAAGTAATTAGCGAGTTGCTTTGGTTTATTATTACTTCATTTAATGATTGGTTCAAAGTTCTCGCGCCAGTTTTTCAACCAATCAGAAGTGAAACCAAAACCAATCGTCACTTGTGCGTGCACATTTTCCCGCGCTTTGTGTCGGCTATGTGTAATTACTTGGAGTTTTGAGTGGTTTACTGGATTGTCTCCATCCTTTTTGATTGGCCAAAGTAATTACTTTGGTTTTGGTTTTACAACACTCAATTGAAAATCGCTCTATTGCTTAAATTACAATTCATCAATAGCAGACTATATAAAACGTTTGAATTTTGTTATTATCGATGTTAAAATAAATCAAACAACAAAAACTGTTTGAATTTTATTGTTGTGAAAGTCGATTCTCTGTAAAAAAATTTAATTATGACAAAATTCGGTGATTAATCAGGAGATTTCAGACTGTAATCTTGAGATACGGTCCAAAATGTGGAGTCCGCCTGGATTATCCAGGGCCCGGTTGTTCAAAAGCTGATTAGCGCTAATCGCAGATTAAAAATCATCTAAGGAATTTATTTCTCTACTCCCACATGCTGTTCAAGGCTGATTTCGGCGGAACTTTACATTTGAAGAAGTCAATCTTGAAGAACAAAAATAGGCAAAAGAAACTTTCACCAAAAAGGTGAAAACATGAAACAAAAGTTTACAATAACCCTGGATTAAGTTAATCATCTTTCTAGCAACTGGGCCCAGGAGAGTTGACTGTCCTGCAATCACTCAAGTATTTAAATCCATCTGGTGTGGCTGTACATACTTGCTAACTAACTAAAATTAGATAGAAAAAAAATTACCATAAATTTACCAAGTGTCATTCAGATAATACAGTACTAATAAAAAAAAAGGAAAAAGTCTCTGCTTACGAGCCAGAAGGCCCATCAGGCTAGCACTTATCTCCGGTTTCATGAGCATGAAGCGACAAGGAGTATTTCTACTCCCCCCAGGATGGTATGCTAGTCCATTGCAGGGTTACCCCCAGCATTTTGCCGGTACTCATTTACACACCTGGGTGGAGAGAGGCACTGTGAGAGTTAAGTGTCTTGCCCAAGAACACAACACAATGTCCCCAGCCAGGACCCAAACCCGGACCACTCGATCCGGAGTCGAACACTCTAACCATGAGGCCACCGCGCCTCCCAGAGTACTGATCAAGACAATGATGAATGCTCGCAGTGAAATCACGTTACAGTATTAACCCACTGACTCCTCAGGCAACCTTAGACATCACCAGTTGATGAGTAAAAATAAAAATCATCTGGCGTAAGAGTAAAATCAAAATTGTCTGGCGTTAGACAGAGTAAAATCAGAAAGTCTCACTCCCAGGAGTCAATGTGTTAAAGGATTTCAACATAAACACTGATGAGTAATAGTTGTTTGAAAGTCATTATTGTTATATCTGTGATTAGTATGGCTTAAAGTTGAAATCATTTTAGCCTTCATTTCTTTTTGAATTACATGTACAGAAGTCATTTCATCTTTTGCTTATAATTTCTTTGTTTTTGTTTGTATTCACCGTGTTAAACTTTTTTGTTATCAGCAATGTGTGAAGCGGTGAAGTATTAGTATGGGTAATCAAATGGTGATGAGTGAAATTAGAGAATAATTTCACACTCATTTTGTCCAAATTCAAGTAATTTCCCAAGCCTTTATAAGTGAGGGAAATTATTTGATTTTGGACAAAACGTAAGTGAAATTATTCCATAATTTCACGAGTATGCCATTTGATTAGCTATTAATATCATGGGTGACAAATTACCGGTACTCTTACCTTAATTTTCAAACGTGGACGCCATTTTGGCACTATATGAAAAGTTGCCGTGGCAACATTGTAGTAATTTCACATGCGAGATTATAAATTAATGCTGAAATTTGGCGCCAAAATTAAAGAGTAATATTTGTGACCCATGTTATTAGGGTAGTAAAACAGAGTTTGTCTTAAGAGATCAATCTATCTGTGTACACATATCTTGCAGAAAGATGTTTTTGTTGTGAGCTGTGATTTAGTGACTGATGTTGCTCTTCACCATCTTGCTGATATTCACCGTAACCATGACGCAAGCTTAAGTGCTTTGCTAGCACCTGTTCCGCAGACTAGTGCTGATAGGGAAGCTGCTGCTAATCCAAAAGTCGAAAAGAAAACTGTTACAACAGGTACAGTACACTGTATTGTTTTCTAAATATATCACGGCCATCTGTTTAAAAGATTTTGAACCAGGAAAAATATTTGAACCACAGCACACCCATTGCATTCATTAAAATATGTATTGTAATCTATACTGTCAGTGTTACCGTGTAAAGGGGACAGTAAGGCCCAGTCCACAGTCGTACACTGTACCTGGATATTTTTTAATCTGCTACTTTTTTTGTCTGAATATGCCTTCTGTCCACACATATCCAGCGAATATGCTGGCATATCCGGACTTTTAATACGCTCTCCAGAGTGGATATTTTTTAATCCGCTATGAATCTGGAACTGTGTGATGCTAAATCCACAAATTCCCTTATCTGTATGACATAACGAAATTGAGCCCAGTTCCTTTAAATATTTTTCTTTAATTCTTGGACTTATCTCAAGTGTTATCATGTGTGTGCAGTTAAATCTACATGTAGCTATCAACACTGTACAGTTCAATTATGCCTTATTTTTCCTTGTGAACTCTTGAGTACTAGAGTGAACCTGGATACGTGTGGATAGGCAAATTCAATTTGAATGCGCTACATGTGGATGGGAATATTTTTTAATCCAGAAAGAAACAGTTGCGGATTTAAAAATATCCGCGTTTGTGGTGACTGGGCGTAACTGGACATTGATGTTGTTGACCTTTTCTTTCACTCCTTACAGTAGCTGCCCCCCCATCGATAAGTAAAAAACATTGTAATATTGTCTGGTGTTAGACAAGAGTAAATTCTACAGGTAAGTGCCACTCTTATTAAAGAGAGAATGTTTTACTCCCTCACAATAATTTCTCTCTGTATGTTCATTTTTAGGTCAACTGGATTACATTAGTATAGATCCAAAAGAGAACAGAATTTTATTTTTTTCAAATGAAGCTGATCTGGATGAAACCTTAGTGATTAGAAAACCTCTTTTAAAAAGGTAGGTCAAGCAAGACTGATTTTTTTCTTTGAATGAAAAAAAAAAAGACAAAGAATCATTAACATCTGAAGACATAATTTCACACTGTGCAGTGACTTTTCTTTAATTAGTATTGACCAAGGTTAGATTAATTGCCCATAATAATTTTTTAATTAGGAAAGGGGGACTCTGAGCATCTGTGAAAACAAGTAGTTTTTTTTTTTTACCAAGAAGACAATAGAGCGTTTTCACTCACATGACCAGAACCATATTGGATTACTGAAACAAAAGAAAATATTTGCATAAAAATAGAGTTCAATTCCTGGAGGATTAGTTTGGTACACCATCATGGCTGCCATTCCTTTGTTTTGGAACACCAACATGGCCGCCGTGACGTCATGTGAAAACGCTCTATAGTCTTTTTTCCCTATTTGTACATTGAATGGGCCATCCCTTTTTGGGCCAAGTTGGCTAAGTGTTGGCCAAGTTCATTTTAATTGTGTTTTGTAGACAGCGACAAAATTAATGGAAAAATTAACCCATTTACACCTCAAATGCCCTAGGACACCCCCATTGGTGAGAGTAAAATCTATGTGTAATGTATACGGGCTCACTCTCGGGGGTCAATGGGTAACCTTGGCAAACATCTTGCTTTCTTTACCAAAGAAGCTTAGTTAATTAAATCCTCTAATATTCATTTTCTTCTACATGATCTGCAAAATTCAAGATTTTTGGGGGCTGAGGGTTGTTTAGGGCTGGATATAAGTCACCAACTACATTAAGGAATGCTAATAAGTGCTCAGAGCAGAGATGGTTTTGCAGTGAGAGGACAACCACGGATTGTAGGGAAATATTAAAAGTAATTTGACAGCCAATCGGTTCTCTCAGTTGGTTGAGCATCAGACAACTGGACCAACACTCAGTACATGTCTTTAAATACACTGTAACTGAGGAGAAAGTGCTGCCTTTGTAATGACATGACTGCAACTGATTAGACTCTCTGGCTAGTCTTCTCACTGACAGATAGTAAAGACAATAAATGGTACATGTAGGTCCTGTCTCACAACCCTTTGATCTTTGTGGACTTTTAAAAAAAAACAGACACATTATTCACAAGGGCATGGGGTTCCCTGTGTTATGGTTTGTCCTCTATGGTATTAATATCTCGGTTGGAAGGGGAAATGGCTTGAAGATACATGTACCAGCTACACCTGATGATGGTGATGGGTGAAAGAAAGTCTAAGAATATATTTTCTGGTTGGTGCTCTAAATAAACTTTGCCTAACCGTGAGAGGTTTTACCTACTGCAGGCTTTCAGGTGTTCCTCCTTCATAAAAAAGTAAACATGTAGCTACATTATTGTTCCTAACAGTAAGTGTTCAGATTCATCTTCTTTCTATAATTGCCTGCCTTTAAATTTTCAGTACCTGCGCAAAGAGCCAGCCTTATCAATAGACAATTCTTATTTTTTATCCCTCAATAGCTTGGTTTCTCTGCACAAAATTAATGAAAGCACAATGTATGACTGTCACATTACTTTAATTTGTAAATGTCCACAAATTCCAGAATTCAACTTGTAATTAATTTGTTGTAAATTTTGCCTACTGACAATATTGTTGTGTTCTTATGCTAAGTATTGCTGTAAAAATTATTGTCTATTTGTTTTTTTCGCAGATATCCTTGTATTAATATTGTGAAAAATCTGATGGATGCCCACTTATATATTATCAAAAAATGGGTAGTGGACTACTTAGCAGAAAATAAGTAAGAGTACAGTTTCTTGTTAGTCTTCTACATCTACTGTAAGCAATCAAGGATCTAGATTGACGCTGCTTCCAAGGCTTATCATATGTCAAAAGCTTTAATGTTCATAAAATCTGAAGGGTTTTCAAACAAAAAATTAATCGTATCCCTTTAGAATATAATAGTACATGTAGTTCTGGTGTTGAAGAAGAGGATGACTTACAATAACATGTATTACATGTAGCTTATGGATGGGTGCCTTAAACAATTTTTTTAGTAAGAGTTATTACTGGTTGACTTGGTGCATGTCTACAGGCAACTATACTGTAAAATAAATAATTATTCAAAAGTGGTGTTATTATCTGGAATAATGTAAGTCTTGGCAAGTAGAATCACCCTTGACAGATTCCAATTTAATTTTGCAAACACCTTCAGTTGATCATTGGAATACCCAAAACCCCAGTTATGAAATCAATAATGGTTTTGTACATTGCTTTGATGGAAGAAAGGGCAAAAAAATAATACTGTCGCATACTGTGGTGAGTGGAGATTTTTTTTTTTTCTTTCATTACCTTACAATGTAAATAAACTGCGATCTTGACCTCATCTTTTAGATCAATCAGGTCAATAAAGGGGGAACTCATTCCCTATCTGGTGAATAAACAGTTTCAGAAGCCCAAGAAAGTGAAAAGTGTGATGACTGGTTCTGCTGAGATGGAAGGAAATTTTAGGGAATCTGTTAGCAGCAAAATAGGTGATTTTATTGTAAATTGTAAATACTGGTAAACAACTTTTAATTAGTAGCATTGCATTGTCTTGTCATTATCATAACTGACATTTTTTTTCTTCAAAATGAAGTAATCACAACAAAATCTAGAACTGCATAACCTCTTGCATGTTGCACAAAAATTAATAATTTTAAAAGCCATAGAATGAAATTACACTTCAAAGTGAAAAACTTAACTTTGGCCACAGTTTTTCTACATTTAACAATTATTCGCCGAAGGCGAAGTGATTATCGGTGAATATTCACCGAGACGAAGTCAATAATCACTGAGCCTGAGGCGAATAATTGTTTTAGTATAAATGATCAGTAGCACATTACATGTGTACAATCAGAGTGACACAAACTCCTTCCCAAATATCTTCTTTATTATAAGCCGTACATTTGTAAGATTTCACACAAATAAGGGTAACATGTTTGTCAATAAATATGCAAAGTTTCGTGAATATTCACTGCACTCTTATTTTTGGCGAAATTTTTGTTTGACAAAATTGATTAAAAATATGGCCGTCACGCGTAACATTTACCCAGATGAAATGTTGTTCGATAAAAAATATATCTAGACCAAAACGCCCATTATCGTTTGGAAAAATCTTAAAATTACAAGGACCAAACATACTTTCAACCTAATAACTCAACTTTTCTAAAACTAGAATCTGTATGGTTAAAATTCCAAAAAAGTACCTCGTAGTTAGGGCGTCACGATACTGCTCTGAACTTCTGCAGTTAAAATTAAGGTTGCCAGACAAGTTACAAAAACGAGGTGAAAAATAAAAATACCACCGCAGACGGCGTTCTCACTTTCTGGGGACTCTTTCCTGAAAATATGAACAATCTAGGACCATTCGCTCCAACGCAATAAGAAAAAGTCTGAATCTGAAGCCTTGTGAAACGCTCCATGGTTTGATATGCCATTAAAAGCATCAACGAAAGTCAAACTCTTCCCAAATGCCCGCAATGGATCTAAAACCTTCGAATTGCCGCCACATTTGAATCTCATCTCAAAACGAACGTTCATGAGCATTTCCACGTTAAAATATAAAGTAGGTAGCTCGCAAGAAGAGTTTTTCTAAATCTTAAGCCTTGTGAAACGCTTCTCCATGAGTCTCCTATTACATGTAGGATTTTCTCGCGAGAAAGACAGCGAAACAACATGACCATTTCGCCATGATTTCGGGCAATTCCTTCCATGAAACATCAACATGTGCCCTTGGTAACCTCCCAAGAAGGTTCCAGAAGCTGTTTGTTACGTAACAACTCCAAAAATAGCCGTGAAAACCTCAAGAAAAGCACGTGTTTTAAATGCAAATGTCCCTTCGGGTTGGGTCACGTTCGTTACGCCAGATGGATGGTTTTCAATGGACACAATGGAGCATGAGAATAAAGCAGAATCAATGAGAAGATGGAGAAAAGAACAAAAGGAAAAAAAAAGGCTATCAACAAAGCCCACTACGAAAAAAACAGAAAAAAGCTGATATGTTACCCTAAAGTGTGTAAAATGTACTAGTTTTAGGATGCGCAATGTATTATGGGTAAAAACTAAGATTGCTGACTTGGCAAAAAACTTTGGATTATATGATTGTTTCCTATTAATGGCGATTTTGCTGTGATAATTACGAAGTGTTAATATGAATTTGAACAGATTACTAGATATTTTACAAAATTAAGAGGCCGCAAAGCATCATGGGTATAACTTAAAATGTTGTCTACAAAGCTAAAACCAAGCAAAACATAATTATTTCGGCTCTTAGTGTGTTTTACTGTGCAAATTAAAGTGTTATCATGACTTTGGAGAAATTTGTAGAAATTTTGCATTTTTGATATATGTTACACAATTGTACGTGTCTATTGTGCTACTGATCAAATACACAGGTGATTATTTCAAAAAAGAGAAGAAAAAAAAACATTTCAACGCGAAATCATCTTCACTTAAAGTGGCAAAACAACTACTGGCAGCCATTTTGTCCGTCGAGGTGATTATCGGCTGATAATCCGAGATAGTGAGCCAATGAGAGCGTGCGATTTTGTATAATCACCTGTGTATTTATACTAATAATAATTATTGCATAGGATGCAAGTTGCTTGGCAACATGCAAAAGGCGAGTGAAAAATCAGAGTCCTGTACAGGCGGGAATTGAACCTACGATCTCTGTAAACACTGGTGGGAGGCTCTATACCCATTGAGCTACATGTACTTAGAACTCCGACCTGCAGATCCGACAGGTGTTTACGGAAGTCGTAGACAAATTCTGCCTACAATCATGGACAAAAGTGTTGAGACAATTTACCAAAGCTAATGCTTGTGAACTAACAATTATGAATAGTATTTTGTATCTGTAGTCACGCCCCCCCCCCATCCACCCCCCCCCCCCCAAACAATGTTGCAAAACGCTTCATGGATGTTTATTTGTTTCCAACATCGTAAAAGGGGGAAGGGGAGGCTACCTTTCATGAGGGGAGGGAGGAGAATTTACACCAAGGAAAAAAAGGTTGATTCAACTTCAGTTGGTAATTTTCATGTGTCTCAACAACTTTTGTCCATGCATGATTGTAGGACTCTGATTTTTCACTTGCCCTTTTGCCTGTTGCCAAGCAATGGGTGCATTACACCTTTCCACCATTTCTTGTAAATTAATTGCATATTTAATTTGAAAAGTAACTGCCACGTGTATATAAAGCTCACTTGTACAAGCCAGAGGCCTTACATGCCATTGGGTGAATTTCAACAACTAAAAGGGACTTGAAGCTAATTAATAGCTGCTCTTTTTGCTGCTTTCCCTCTCATTTTTGCGTGAAACTGTCAGAACCAACAGCTATGCAGGTCATCCTGGCAGCAGAGGGTGTAAAGTGCAAGTCGCAGGTTGTAGGTTAGGGTTGCAGGTGATTGTTTTCCCATCAAACCTTTACAAAAAAGCTAACCTTAGGCTTAAACATTATTTTTGAGGCCTAATGTTAGCATTAGTAAAGGTTTGGGTTGTTTCAGCTTTGGTGAAACAATGACTTGCAACCCTAACCTGCAACTTGCAACATGCCGTTTACAACCTCCATCCTGGCAGGGCCTCTCAGTGTCTGATCCTCTCTTTCCAGACATTTATGACTTTGTGCAAGAGGATGATGTTACATTGTACACAAAAGAACTTTCTTCGTGGAGTGGCACACTGACAGACATAGACCACAATAACATCATCCGGTGTCATGCGTATGTCATGAAAACGGGAACTTGTCTTCGAACGAACAGTGTTCCACTTTATATGGAAGCAAACAGACAGGTCTTGTGTTCAACATTAATTTTGCTGTCTTCATTTTAATTTATATTTGATACATTACTTTAGAATAAATTAAAATACCACATGTACTTTAAACAAAGGCTTAATTAAATATTGATTAAATTATGAGTAATGTGATTCTGTTTAGATATGGAAGCTGCTTCCTTCCTTGACATCCAAAGACATCCCATTGCTCCACCCCTTGGCATCAGTTAACAAGTCACAGGTATGTCACTATTATCCTGAAATTAAAGGTCACTACATGTAGAATTGTCATCACTGCCACTCCCGCGCCATGACCCCTTGAGCTGATAAACATTCCAACCCATGTATCTTTTAGCTGATGCATACTTTACAAAGCTCAATCATTTTACGAGTGCAGGATTTTGGACGGTTTCATAATCCAACAGTGGAAACCTACAGTAGTTGTACAAACAACTTCATTGTTCCATAGTGAAACTGTTACAGGACGGTGTACAATCATGTACTTGCATGGCATCTGACAGGATGCGGCGATGCGGATCCGCATAATTCACTGAAATCCGCATCTTCCGTATAATTCCGATATTTTCCGCAAAAAAACAGAAGAAACACCTGATATTAGTGGCAAAGCAGCTCCTTAACATCCTCAAAAACATAAAAGCCAAAGAAATTGACTGTTTTGAAACGCTTATTTTCCTTAACATTGAAGAAGACACACCATTTCGTTCGCAAGATGAAAGTTCGTAAGAAAGATCGTAAGCAGTTTCCGCGCATTTTTTCGCCAATGAGCCTGGACACTAGTTTTTGTTCCTACAATGCTTCCCATTGGACGAGAAACAGTTACACTTCAGCAAATGACGCGACTGATAAGAACTAAAAGGTAGCAGCGGTAAGGGAAAAGATGAAGGTTTTTTCGAAGATTCTCATTAAAATCGCCGAACACGTGCTAAAATCCTTTATCATCCTTGTTGCTTCAAAACGCCAGACGTACCGTTTTAAATCATCACTCCGCGTATTCTTATTCCAGAATAGGGTCAATCGAACGCACCTTAAGTCAATGATCAAGGGAATGGATCGCGCTCCAAAGGTATTACAATTTTGCTCCATTATCTCCAAATTGAAACAAAATTCATGACGAGAAACAAAATAATTTTTTATCGCTTTATTTATTTTACCAAAAGTTGCGGCAAAATCCCAACTGCTAACCCTTTTATTTCAACGGTGAAAGCTGGTCGCAAATTGGTGACTCCTCCATGTATTTTAAGGACGGTGCCTACTAATTAAAGATATTTTTGCCTCGGTGTGTGATTATGCAGGGAATGTAGATCTTAACAAGATTTGTTGAAATCCAAAAAAAGCTTTAAAATACAAAGCAATGTATGGCGTTCTTTCTCAAATTGAAACCTAATTATCTCTCAAAAATGCATGGTTACCCCCAATTTTCTTTTTGAATACGAAGAGTACTTACTAAGATCTATTTTCTCCGGATAGTTTTAAACCGCCCAAAAATATCCCTGTATTAGTAAGCATCGGCGATAGGAAATCCGAGTATCTGGAGATGCGCAGAACGTACGCGCAATAACAATAGTAGGCACCGTCCTTAATCACAAAGGGCAAAAATTCAGTCACAAATGCGATTGTATTGGTTGAAATTTCGATTACGGATTTACCGTAAGCATGTAAATACATTGGACGGGCCTAATTATTAGTTTTACAACTTGTTTAAATTTCCGCATAATCCGGTGTAATTTCCGCATAATCAACGCATGTTTCCGCATAATATGGCCAAAAATTTCCGCGTAATCTTTAATTTTTTTCCGCATCCTATCAGAAGCCATGTACATGACATCTAGAATTGTCATCACTGCCACTCCCGTGCCATGGCTCCTAGAACTGATAAACATTCCAACCCGTGTAACAACTCTGAACCTGCCTGTCACATATGGGTGAACCCCTTGCATTCTTTTACGTGCAGCTGGTGCATACTTAACTAAGCTCAATCATTTTGGTGAGTAGCATGATCACGGTACCCATTTCTGTAACATACCTAAAAATTGTGAAATTGTGTTTTTTGGGGTGAAAATCACTTATTTTGGCTTATTTCACACCCAGACTTACATATCTGTCTAATTGTTCGGAAAATATTAATGTTTGGTCCGTTAAAACTGAATTTTTGATTTACCCATGACCCCTTGCAGGCGTGGTCTTTCATACAGATAGTCAATTTTGAGGCAAATAAAAAGTAAAAACAGAAAGCTTTCACTACATGGAGGATAGCATCCCCTCATTTAGTTCTATTGACACCCTAAACGCTGGCTTTCTGCTCCACTTTTTTGCTCCACTTTACAATTTGAGGTCAGAGCAGATGTCTCTCTCAATTTCCTGAAAATTGCCCCTGAAAAGACATTGTGGACTTCCCAATAATATCCATAGAGGAAAGGTTACCAAGCCTTGTGAAGCACATGGAAATCAGGGATTCTTTGCGAAGTAGATTTGTGATGTTCACTGGCACTCAAGACTAGGTTCAATATGGCCCGGCATGTTAAAAAAAACGTAGCGACTCAGTCAAAGGCCAATATTTTCGCGACCCTGAAAGCTACGAAACTGTGGAAATAGCTAGTGGAACTTGTGAGCATTCAGAAAATGTTTGGTTGGAACCCACTTACGCCTTGGTTGGAGCAGGAGCAACATTGAAAGAAGTGGTCTCGAAAAATATTATTGCGTAATTGCGGAACAGAAAAAGCGTAGCGACTGTTTTGAGGAGTGATTTCTCCATTCGTAGTGGATCCCTCAAACTAATTTTTCTGTATGTTAAAGCACAAGGTATGAGCATTTAGTTGAGATGGTTTTGAAGCCACAGATATCAATTGAAGACTTGTTTCAAACTATAACCTAGTGAGCGCCAGAATTCCATAACACAGCGTTACAGTAAGGAAACTACGGAATTTTGAATCTTTTTAATGTGTTTTAATAAACTTGAACTGTTTTAATTTGTCTCATATGTAGTATTTACTGCGTGTTATCACTGGTTATTGTCCGTTAATCCACATAATTGTTCTCTCTTATGAAAAATGGTTTTGAAGACTTTCAATTTGAAAATTGTGTTACGCGTTACACTCAAAATTTTCCTATTTTTCTATCCTTTTCCTTTCTTTTCTCAAGAAAGGAAAGTCGCTTACCCTTTTTACACCCTGTATGCTAATCAACAAGGATAACCTTAGCATTCAGCAAAAATATAGCTTTATTGAAGACGTTAAACTGAATAAATCAGGAAATGTTTCTGAGTCACCCCCAAGTGGGTACGGTGATTGTGCTACACATCATTTTACGAGTACAGGAGTTTGGACGGTTTCATAATCCAACAGTGGAAACCTACAGTAGTTGAACAAACAAATTCATTGTTCCATAGTGAAACTGTTACCAGCGGCGGATCCAGCATTTTTTGAAAGTGGGGGCCGAACAAGAATACTAATCAGTGCGCGTTAGCGCGCCTCAGTAGCACTTAAGGCACTACTTTCAAGGGGGGTCTGGGGGCATGCCCCCCCCAGAAAATTTTGAAAATTTGGGTACTCTTACATGCACTCTGGTGCAATCTGGAACGTAATGTATCAGGATTGCATATTGAATAAAATTATAAGTTATGGTTATAATGATGCATGGTTTTTGACTCTTCGCTCTAAAGTCACAAAATATATATATTATTATATATATAGGCATTAAGATTTTACGTTGTTACAGTTTCTGTAAGATAGGTTGACTGTAGACAAGTATTTCGCATCCAGTCTTCTTCCTCATTTCGAAAAGGATAATATTAGCGCCTGTAAGTTGAAAGTTTATTCACACAACTTTGGTGATACTATTAGCGAAAAATCACCCTTTAGCTAAAAAAACAAAAGCTCCAACAGACTGCTTACAAAATGATAAAATTATTGTATATTTTGACAAAAAAAAATCTCCGACGAACTGAAAGGGGGGGCCCCCCCTCCCCCCCTAAATCCGCCCCTGGTTACAGGACGGTGTGCAATCGTGTACTTGATAAAACTTTCTGAAACTTGCAATTAGCAGATAGCCTTTTAACCTGAAGATGACCTACAGTGACAAAAACATTGGGTGTCTTATAAACATTTTAACCTCTTAAAAAACTTTTAGCCTTGTTTATAGTCAAAACAGTATTATTGTAATCACCTTATAAGGTCGTGATAGTTTTCAACCTCATTCCTTGTTCTTGACCCTGGTGTCGAAGGGGCAGGCTACATCTATTATGAGACATGATCTTGACGGCTTATCAAGAACAACAATATCTGGTTTGTTGTGGTTGATTCGATGGTCTGTCTGTATCTTAAAATCTCACAGCAACTTGACTGCTTCTGATTCAAGCACAGGCTGAGGCTTGTGATCATACCATTTTTCTCACCTTTCTAATCTGAATCGTTAACAGAGCCTCAAGTGTATGACAGCTGCCACTTTGTCGTGCCTCCATAGACAGTAACGTTTTTGGGCCAGCATCTTACACTCTGCTACTATATGACTGTACAGTCTCCTCTCTCTCCCCACATATCCTACATGTCGGTGGTATGTTCTGCTTGTCAATGCATGCTTTAATGTACAAGTTCATTCTCAAGGCTTGGTCTTAAGCAGGAGTTATCAATTGAAGCCTTCTAGTCTGTCTCTTTCTTTAACTGGCCTTTACATAGCCAACTCCATGTGTGATATTCTCTGACATCTGTTGTGGCCTTGAAAAACTGACCAAGGAGGGGCTTCTCTAGTAGCTTTCTTTTTCTTTGTGCTTGCATGGCATCCAAACCCTTAAAAACCTCACTTCTCTTTGACACATTCCCTTGTGCCACTGCTTCCAACAACCTTTGTTTGCTACTGCCGACATATTGACTGAGGGATAATATTATTATTATTAATATTAAATTGTTATTATGACAGTTTGAAACTTTTGAATGTCAATACCTTAAAGCTACCTGGGGCGTTAATCGTAACCCAGGAGCTCCTTAAAAACACCATGTTCAAGTCCTATTTACAAATATCTTTCTAAAAGTATTATCCACTTAAATCTATTAAACTAAGGGAAAATATAAAATAAGTGATTGCTAAAATTAAAAAAAAAAAAAAAAAGAATAATAAAAAAATAATAATAATAATAATAATACATTTTTTTTTTACAATAATATCCTTTGCTGAAATGAAATTCGTGTTATATTGCTCGTAAAGTTTATGTGATTACTTTAAAAGTGCGGGCAATATTAAGAGAGCTTGATAAGACCGATTTCTGCATCTTTAGCAGGACTCCTTTAGTTCTCACTCTTGACCTGAGTAAATTCCTCATTCCCTCCTCCATGTCTGTGGACCATCCACCTAGCACGTCAATAATGATGTTGTATTGTTGCACATCGTACCCAGGGTACTGTCGCTTTATCTCCCATCTTAGGGGGGCATACTTGGCTGTCTTCTCCTCTTCCTTACTTGTTCGGTTATCAATCCATGGACAGCTCATCTCTAGTGCTATCACCTTCTCCTGTTGGTGGTCAATAAAACGGGCATCGATTCTGTTTGCTCTCACCTCCGTGTGCTCAGCATAGAGCGGGACATCCCAGTAGGCTTGAAACTGGTCGTTTTCATATACCGGTTTGGGTTTTACTTGGGAGAACCATGGTGGGACTTTGTCAATAAGGTTTGCGTCCTTCAGGATCTCGAAGAACAGGATCTTCAAGGCGTTATTGTGCCTTTCCAAGTACTTGTTCTGGGCCAAGGTGGGACATCCAGCTAGAATATGCTGAACTGTTTCTGCTGATCTACTGCATAGCCTACATGCCACTTCAGTAGCTGGTTGGGCTCGCACCTTGTGACTGTAATATATTCGTGTTGGCAATAGTTGCTTGTAGAGCTCGATCACTCCTGCAACGGTGTTAGACGGACACAACGTCCAGTCCTTAAGCCAAGCAAAGCAGCCTGCTTTACTCAGACTTACATCCTCCCACCTACTTGTGTGTAGCTTTCCTTGCCACCTCTCTTCCCTCACAGCCTGTGTATTCTGCTTTTCTACAGTTTCCTTCAAGGCAACTTTGATCTTCTTGTCTGTGATTGTTACTCCCCCCTGGGTGATGCAGGGTGACGGGTGCTCAAGGTCCAGGCCAAGACCGAGCTCTGCTGCATACTTCATGCTATCCTTTAAAAATGAATGGTGTCTCATCTCACCTACTCTTTCTTCAAACTTTCTCACAACTGCAATGGTCGGGTCCAGATTCTTGTAGACTTTCAGAGCAGCCTTTATCTTGACGAGTTTGTATTCTTGCTCGACTGATTTCAGCCCGCGCCCCGCTTTTTCCCTCGGGAGGTACAGTAATACTGTCGAGCCTAGGGGGTGTTTGCCGCCGCTCTCAACGAGGATTTTTCGAACTTCTCTGTCAATTTGCCTAAGCTCTGCTATTGGCCAGCTCTGGGTCCACATTAGATACCCCAGTATGGGAAGGGCAAATTGGTTCGATGCAGCTACGCGGTTGTGATCTGACAGTGGACTTGACCAGATGACTGACATGCATTATTATTATTATTATTATTATTATTAAATTATTATTGTTATTATTATTATCGATTTATAACAGCATTCTCTGTCAGCTGAAAGTCCATGTAGTCATCTGGTCTCCTTCCAAGACCTGAGGTGTCCAGACTGTTGGGAAACCCTTCACCATTTCACTTTTAACATCAACCATGCAGTCCAATCAAATATCCAACACTTTCCTGAGTATTCTTGCAGAGCCTTGCAGACACACTATCTGTAACAGATTGAATGCACTTGTCATTTCTAAAGCCTCAAGACCTTTAAAAAGTCCCTTAGGCACAGTCCCCAAAGCCCCAATGATGATCGGAATAATCTTCACTTCGTGAAAGTTCCACACACGCCCAATTTCTTGCTTTATAAGGTCTTGATAGTTTTCAACCTTCTCTTGCTCCTTGTTCTTGACTGTGATGTCGAAGGGGCAGGCTACATCTATTATGAGACATGATCTTGACTGCTTATATCAAGAACAACAATATCTGGTTTGTAGTGGTTGTGATTCAATGGTCTGTCTATCTTAAAATCCCACAGCAACTTGACTGCTTCTGATTCATGCACAGGCTGAGGCTTGTGATCATACCATTTTACTCCCCTTTCAAATCTGAATCAGAGCTTCCAGTGTATGACAGCTGCCACTTTGTCGTCCCTCCATAGACGGTAACGTTTTTGGGCCAGCATCTTACACTCTGCTACTATGTGGCTCACAGTCTCCTCTCTTTTAATCTCATACAACTATGTTTTCAGGTGGGAAATGACTGCATGTTGGATGAGAGTGTATCTGTCGGTGAAAAAAGTTCAATAAAAAAGTCTGTGATCGGCAAACACACCACCATCGGAGAAAGAGTCAAGATCAGTAACTCGGTCATCATGGATCATGTTACAATCAAAGATGGGTAAGTTAACTTGAAAGTTTCATTTCAACACAGACGGACTATAAAGAGGGTCATCTCATGCTCTGGTTTTGTTTGAATCTATTCAAGCACAACCGATAATCCAAGATGGGCCAATCAACAAACAGCAACACCAAGATGGAACCCGTAAAAGATATTTCCAGGGCAAATAAAGTGACTGGGGATTTTGAAACAGGAACAAGAATGACAGATAACGTCATCTTATAATAATTTGTAGACATATTCCTGTATTGCACAAAATTAATTACTTACATGTATTGTGGTTAAGGTACCATGCCATTTAAAATTCTTCAAATCGTCTTTGTGTTTAAAGGGATCAACTTGCTTTTATGATACACTCCCAAGAGTGATTGATATATATTTTCTCCTTGCAAGATCAGTACATAGTCAAGCAGAAAGGTGGTGAGAATAAAGAAATTTATCGCCTACAGGTTTTTGTTTGAATGTATGAATTCCCGTGATTGACAATGAGGAATGCATGCATGTCAGTCAGTGAGGAGACTTAGTATTTAAATTTTGGGAGTGAAAGAGCTAAAGAATATCTGAAAATACAATGACATGGTCTGAATATATATTTTTCTTTTCTTCTATTTTTTTTTATAGGAGGGGGGGGGGGGTATTTTTCTCTAGCAATGGCATTCTATGGCCAAAGCTTCAAATGACTTTTTTTGCATTCTGCTGTGTTAGGTGCAACATCCAGGGAAGCATTATTTGTACACATGCTTACATCAAAGAGAATGCAAGTCTGAAAGACTGCCAAGTTGGAGAATCGCATACAATTCCAGAAAAAGGTGAGTCGCACTGCTGCTTGTTCAGTTTGATTTTTTTTGGTCATTTTGTAAAATTCACTGTTCAGAAGGAATTTAAATTTGATAGAGCAGCAATAATAATAATAATAATAATAATATCATTAATTTTTATTAATTTCAACTCCAAACTGTGAATTTTTCTTGCTTGTTGGATGTATGAGCTTGGTTTTAGCGAACACTGTCAGCTCCATGTGCCTCTTGCTAAACAGTGAATTTTTCTTGTTTGTTGGATGTACGAGTTTGGTTTTAGCCAACACAGCTCCATGTGCCTCTTGCTATTTTAATACCTTCTCATATTTTTCAATTTTCTGGCCGTTGCTTCTCTCCCTGAGGGGAGCCTCAGGGAGGAACAACGGCCAAGAAAACGTCTGTGTTTGCAGGCTATTCTGTTAGTGGTGATGTATCTTATCAGCCTTTCATTTCACTTTTTTTTCCAGCTGATCTCAAGGGAGAGGCTCTCACTGCAGAACAGATGGATTTTGAATAACCAACTGAACCAAAAAAATTAATAAAAGATGACTCTTTCGTTCTAAAACATTGTGTTCGTTGATTGAGTAATCCAATTCCATCTTGTGAAAAACCCTATGTCCACTTTTTAATAGACCTTATTCACGATAGCCACCATGTTGGATTTGCTATTATCATGCAAATTAGCTACACACTTCTGAGGGGGCAAACAACACAAGTTCGAGAGGTTACAACGAACATTTTAGCCACACAGATGATTTTTTTCATGTTCATTGAATATTTATCACCTAAGTAGTAAAACAGAAAGCTTGGACAAGTTACTTCGATTTTTTTTACTGAAAAATTAGCAGATAACGAAGTAGAAAGTCAAAATGTCAGAGGCAATCAAAAGATATAAAATTATTATAAAAGGTACTTTATTCTAAATTCTAAAATGTACTTTTAGCAATGTTAATTCAATATTTCGACATGCCGATTTTCCGCAATTTGCCTTTATTCCAATGTTTGCCCCCTAGCATAACACATGGCTAATTTGCATGACAATTTGAAAACCAACATGGCCCCTATCGTGAATAAGGGCTATTGATGCCCTGACATGTAAACCCTGCCCAATCTCCTTATTATCTTGCTCTGTCATTGAAAGAGTGTCAACTTACAAGGTGTCCTGCAATAATAATTAATTTATTATTGTGTCAATCATTGTGCTCAAGCAGCTGTATGCCCTCTGGGTTTTAAAAAATGTGGTTTGCCCGGTCGAGGTAATTATTACAATTATTATGGTCCAAGTATTATTTAAAGATCTGGTTCAGAATGTACTGCTTCAGCATCAGCCAATATTCTAGAGTACCTTAAACACTAAAGGGTAATGATATTGAATCTGTATAGCAAGTGTCAGTTTACTTTATTTTCCCTGAGAAGCCTATGGAGATGCACTTATAATTGAGTCCCTCTGTAAGCACTGTGAGAAGTTGTGCAGGAACTTTGCACGAAAAATACATGATGGTTTCTTGTCTCGGTATCGTTAGTCCAAAAGCACACTGTACATTGTTACCCATTGCTAGAACATCCAGTATGGATGGAGGAGTTAGTCATTGCTTGTGTGTGCAATGTATTGATTA
>NC_090893.1:14510161-14525161 GCF_036669925.1 Montipora capricornis
TGCACTCTCAGCCAATCACAAGTCGAAATAATTTAAGCAAATAGAGGAAGCCAGCGACAAGCGCGGGAAAACCAGAATTGGTCTAAGTTTTGCAACTGATTACACGTTCGCTCAATAAGATGCGCATGCGACATTTATTCCGGTTTTACCCTCATTTTAAATATGCTCAACTTTTTGCCAAAACAACAGGGTGGACGCTTAATGGATCGTGCTTGGTGCTTGGTGCTTGGTGATACGTCCATTCGTGTCACGTGGTACGGCTTAGCTAGAGCCAAGTATACTAAAAACAAAATAATGACACAAGGCTGGCTGTGCTGCTGTGAAGAAAAATATATTGTTTTACCAATATTAATTTTAGTCAGGCACGCCCTGACTTTTTCAGGGAGTTAAAAAGGCATTCTTGCCGACTCTGTGTTAGTTGCTTAGTGATCATGGACCTTTTCTTCGCAATCAAAACAAAATTATCAATTTGACTTTCATAAGTCTGAGATCTCCTGTGATTGAAAGGACAATATTCCCTTTCTCTTCAGAGGGTTGTTTTAAAATAAAATCTGGGCTGAAACATTTAATTCGTTGTAGATGACGCTCAAATAAAGTCATTTAATTACAGGTGGCCATGGTGGCCTGTTGGTGATTTATCTGACTTTCTCAATCCTCTCTTTAACACCGTTCATGAGGATATTTGGAAAGTCAAGTGCAAAGTGCAAACTCGTTGCCAGGGTCTCTCTACTTCCTTCCCATGGAGCACTCCAAGGGAGCAGAAAAAAAGGTTGCATCAGGTGCCAATGTGGTAAATGAAATATGAAAGTTAATAACTCTTTTGTTACTGTTCCCTTAAGGACTTTTCAAGGCAAACGTAGGAAGAACCAAAAGAAATGGCCTCTTCAGAAATTTTTAAAATAACAATTAAGGCACAGACTCGAAACTCCGTGAACTTCTTGCCATTTATGGTGTTATAGTATGTTTGCCACAATGAAAAGCAATCATAATTGCTTAAACCTTCTTGATTTATTTGGTGAAACCACTTTATTATTAACGCCACTTTTTGTCCTAAATACATTTGATTCCTATTCTATTGAAAGTTTAGCAATAATATTATGATTGTTTGTAGTTTCAAAAGATTCCATGTATGATTGCAATATTACAGTGCAATTTCCAAACACTGTCTCACCTTTGGCCCATTTAATGTGTGAACATTACTTAAGATTACTGCAAACGGAGACGCAATTTCAGTTCCAGAGATATTTCTAATGCAGGGTGTTAACTGTGTTAAACTGCTCTTAACTACAGAGAAACATTAACTTAATTTAATGCACGAGAGGCAGGGAAAACCCACTAAATTAATGTCAAATAACCTTAAAGGATTCTTTGCAAAGACTGGCTTCTGCCTGTAAAGAAATAACTTAGTCTGTCTCATTTAGAATAGTTGTTCTTACAACAGCCTCTGTAACCCTGTAAGGATCGCAGTTGGAAGCGGGTCTCCTATCTTCTAAATACCCCTTGCCATCTTCCGCACACTGGCGAGGTATACGAACACTGGCTCCACGGTTAGCCACACCATGTGAGAACTTGTGGATGCTAGCCGTTTCATGATGTCCTGTCAAACGACGCTTGTTGTCTTCTCCCCCCTTTGGATCATACATGCTGATGTGAAATGAGTGACGGGTTGAGAGTTTCTCAATGGCACTGTAGATGTGCTGTATGCCACCTTCTTCACGCATAGGCAAAGTACTGTTGAGAGAAAAGTTACAGAGTTTTTATGTCCACATAGTAGGGAGCTTAAGGACACGCGTTTTTGAGATGCAGATGGCAACCGGAAGTGAACTGTTTTCCTTTTTATCTTGTCTTCACGCAATCACATTTACATTGCCAAGTATCTTTCTTCATTAGAGATGATCAGTAAAAAAATCTGGGAGACACGACTGTCCTGGAACGCAAAATTTTCTCTTCCGGTTGCTGTCTACGTCTCAAAATCGAGCTTGCTTAAGCTTCCTAGTGCTTGTACAGAGTAGGGCACAAGGATAGTAACAAGTGTTTGGTCTGCTGCCAAACAATGACTCGCACAGGTCCAAACAGACCATTTTCATTAATGGCAGATCCTTGCGTATCCATGATATCACAATATGCTTACTTTTGGAACAAACAATTAATTTGAATTGTGTGTCATAGAAAGGCTGGAAAGACTTTGATGGCATAAAACAAAATTAACTAATATTTACTGGTAATCTACCTTCCATTACTAAAGAGGTCTGCAGGATGAGTATTAAGTATTTACGAGTCAATGAGCCAATGAGTTAGTGCAGTTACCCTAACCCATAACATTTCAGAGAGTGCTGAGGCCTAATCACTGAAACGAGGGCTTAGGCTTAATCAATTAATTATTGCTATATTGACTGTGAGTCTCATTGACTCATAAAACAAGCATTCTCCTACAGGATACCGTGGGTTTGTGATTACATGTACTTACCTATAGTTTGTATGAGCGCCAGCTCCATTCCAATCTCCAGGCATAGGTTTGGGGTCAAAAGAGACCTTGAATCCAAAATCTTCAGTCACCCTGTGCAAGAGATATCTTGACATCCACAGCTGGTCACCCATGCTGATGCCTTCACATGGACCAACTTGGTATTCCCACTGGAAAAGACAATAACAATATTTAAGTCAACTGTGCAGTTTTTAATTAATTAATTTTAAAAATAATAATGATAATAATACAAGTGAATCTTCTATAAAGTCCAAAAACTCTCAGAAAAAGGAATTATATCAATCCAAGTAAAAATAAATCTATTTTAATAGAGAATGGCACTTAAATATCCCTTCAAAGAAAATTAAGAGGTTTTGCAAAACAAACCCAGGACACCAATGTCTTTTGTTTTTCTCACTTCTTAAATATTTATTTCAACTCATTGATAACAAGACTAGCAAAAATGTACACTGTAATACATAATAACTGTAATCCCCTACCTGCGCAGGCATAACTTCAGCATTTGTTCCTGCAATCTTTACTCCAGCATACAGGCAAGCACGGTAGTGAGCTTCCACGATATCACGTCCAAACACATTACCAGTACCCACAGCACAGTAATAGGGACCCTGTGGCCCAGGGAACCCACCCTTTGGCCAACCAAGAGGATGGCCATCTTTGTCAAGGAGTGTGTACTCTTGTTCAATTCCAAACCAAGGCTTAGCTTTCTGTAAAAAAAAAAAAAAAAGAATTCAAAGAACATTGCCACATTGGACAACAAATAGCAACAATGAGTTTTCCATTGAGGTTTTGTATTGTATATGCTAACAGATAATCTACAGTGGTTAAAAAAAGAAATCAGCTCTTCCCCCTCTAGGTAGACTTTCATACACTAGAATAAAATGGTGCAAGACAAAACAATTCAATTGTCATTCCAATTAGGAATTTCTGATTAGGTATTGATATATTTCCAATACAGCAAGTGAAAGACAAGCCAAACCTCTGGAATACCGATTCCCAGTAGCCATGTCTTTGAATTCAGCTTAAAATCAAGTAGCTTTTACTGTACGCACCTAAGCACAATAGATAAGGGAATAGTTTGCTGCACTCTTGCAATTTGGCAGGAAAATTTTTTACCACCCGCAAAATGCTATGTTGTTTCACTAGAGTAATTAATATTAATTTTGCTTTCCTTTCAAAAATGCAACAATCAAAGTAATAACAAAACATTAACATTATTTCTGTTTCAAGATAACAGTTGCTGTACCTTAATTCAAACCCCAACTCCATTAGGTTTTATAGACTATTACATAAGGGAGTTTAAAGTTCTTCAGGCTGGGAACTCACCGTTTTAATTACAGAGCAGTTAATAATTCTTAAGATATCACTTCAAACACCACTGAGTGTAACCTCTCTCGTCTCTGGAAAATTAGGCAATGTAACCCCACCCAAGGGAAAATCTAATTCCTTCCATGGGGAAGGTATGGCTATTTCCTGGAACTACACAATGAATACCACTTTTATCAGGACAAATTTTTCTTGCCCTTATTAAGATTTAAATTACTCTTTATTTCCATTCTTGCAATCAATATATCAGTTACTGTAGTTCTGCCTAAAACGAATTATTATTTTGGCCTGTTTGGGTAGATGGACATTGTATTGGAGAGTTTTGCGTATCCATGGAATTTCCATTTAAGTATCCCATGGGACTGTAGGGATATTTTATTCATCTTTGCACATTTTTGTAGATTAAAGGATCTTATTTATATTGGAAGAAAATGATGGTAATACTTCCGTTTAGTATTGTTCTTTTGTCTGAGATGCATTGTAACTCAATCTATTCCCTGATGCAAATTTAATTATGAAATGTTATCTTAGACATGCAAGGCCAGACAGGTCCGTAAGATGATGATACAGTAATAGGTAGTGACAAGCTTAAGAACACAAATGACAAAATGCCTTTTCTTTAAAATTAGGTAAAACAACTTTTTTTAATTATAACTCAAAATAACTACAGAGAACAATGCCTGAAGCAAATCAATTATTAGCTTTTGCAATCTACATACCCTGATGCAAATTATGAAATGTTATCTTAGACATGCAAGGCAGGTCCGTAAGATGCTGATACAGTAATAGCTAGTGACAAGCTTAAGAACACAAATGACAAACGCCTTTTCTTTAAAATTAGGTAAAACAACTCGTGGATATCCCGTGACAAGGTCAAGCAACTCACTCTCCCGTGAAACCACGGAAGATTTCCGACTCAAAATTCTCTTGCATTAATTTTTGAACACGTGGCTGGACCGCAAGAACCAAACCGACGCTGGCACCGAGATCAGTAAAAATAGGCAAAATCAAAACATGACCCAAAATTGTCACTGAAGAGTAAAGAAATGTCCGCTGGTTTCATTCATGGCTGAGAAATGTCATTTGATTTCGACCTTTCGGCTGAAAATCCAAGCGCAGACGAAAACGAATTAACACATATGCTAATTACGGAGGTCTACGCGCGCTTTCGCTTCACTTGTTCCTGCTATGTTTTCTTGGAACTCTGTTATATTCGTTTAAATCTGTTAAAACTTGTGACATCTGATTTCATCAAACGTACAAAACGCAAGTGCAAGGAAAACAGAAATTAAAGAGATTGCAATTATCCACATACATGTATTTCGCCGAGGTCAAGGTCCAAAACGAAATTTACACAATGATGTGAAGTTATAAATGTTGGATACCGGTAATTCCAGTAATCTGGTTAAAAGCTTTTTTTGACAGTTCACAGTGCAGAGGAAAACTACAAAGTGTGACATGGACGGCCCGTTTATACGCAAGCATTTAAGCTTATCTTATATTCACTTCGATTAAAAACCTCGACGGAAAGGGACGAGCGAGCTTGCACATGACTAGTAACTGGCGCCAAAAAACATTTCTTGCGAATTTGGAAACACAACGATTCGGTCAGCCGTAGATATTATTTATGTGCACTAAATTTCCATGCTTTCATTCATTCACCCACCGGCGAAGCAACGATTAACATTACATTTTACTAACCTTGACTACTTCTGTCTCCATAACCTGTGAACAAGATAGCCTGTAGTTCGCTACTCCGGGTTTGTGATCGAAGTTGTAAGTTTCGCAGAGGACAATTTTGTTCTTTCCACGTCGAAATGGATCCCTGAACAAAGCTCGGGGGTGTAAATAGACATCGCTGTTGAAACCCTCCGCTTGATAAGTACTAGATCCGTCGAAGTTCCACACGGGTAGATCTTCAGGAGCTAAGGGCTCAGATTCTACAGTCTTGGTTTTACAACGCATTGATTCGCCCGTGCCATCGATCCACACATACATTACTTGAACTCGCTCGCCTTGGTCGAGAGTCATGTACTTTTCAAGAAGTGGATTACTTTCCGTTGCTGTCATGTTTGCAGAAGTCTCCCAAAATCAGCGATATTCTGTAAGAAGGGATAAACTACGAGAAACGTCGTGGAAAATAACGAGGCAAGACGTCAACAGTTGCTCTGTTACCTTCAACCTTCACAAATTTACAACCGACACGAGGTAGTTCGATATTTTATATATGCCGGTCACGTGATTGACATCTGGCGCGAACATCATCCGGTCGACGGAAATTTACACACGGGCATATTTGTTTTCAGGGCAAAGGTCTTCTCTCCAAATGCACCAAAAACCGAAATTCGCTAAAAATGCTTTGAAAGTCATCATCATTTCATTCTTTCAATGCTGAAAAGATATGTAAATTAGAAATATGTGGCTTTTTGGGATGATAAAGAGATAAATCCGTTTGTTTTCAATGTCACGAAATGCGTGTTGCCGAATCGGGAGCGTGCATTTCACGTGGGGGATTTTACGTCAAATGGCGGTATTTATTTTTCAACTCGAAAGTTTTGAATTCTTACAAACAGGAAGAACCCCATGTAATAAAATTCCCGGAAAAAAAATGTCCTACACTTGTATGTCCAACCCCTTGCTTATAAAAACTACTGGAACAATCCCAAATTGTTGTAAATATATTATCTTTCTACGACCTGTCGACCTGCTTAAACTGGCCACAAGAAATAATTATAGAGTTGGCTGAGAAGCCGGGAATTTGCAAACAGGTTACAACTGAAAATGACATGACATTAAAACTCACGAGAGTGGACACTGCTTCTCGCTCTCTTGCAAGGCAGAACTAGAAAGTGAAGCTCGCGACGTACGCATAAATGCGCCGTTGTGCTTTCCAGGGGAGGCATGCATCCCGAAAGAGACTTGGGGTTCAGAAAGGAGTCTTTAATTATTTCTGAAGTGTCAGGGGCGTGGAGGGCCATGGACAGTCGTGTGTCCCTGCAATAAAGAAAGGAAAATCGGAAGCTGTACAACAGGGATCAAAATCGAGGGCGGCTCGATCATTTCTGAGAAAGGACTGCTAGCTATAATTGTAGTCCCAATGTCTAACAGTATCAAAAATAAAGAGCATGAAGATCTCACTTCCTCTGATGTAACCTTCCTCTCGAACCAGAGCTCAAGGCTCTCGAAACATGAACTTGCTTGTCCGTTCAGGAAGCTCATGCTGGAATTGGAAAGATATTGATAGGGATTTTAGGGGCGTGGCTACCCTTTTTGGCGGGTCAACGGGGAAGCGGGTAGTTCAAGGACTTTTCAAGAAACTAAAACGAGGATCGCCAAATGTGGCGACCTGGACCGATGCCCCAAACCCACTGGTCGTTGTCACAAAATATCTATCCTATTGCAATTTTGGCCCATCGTGACTTAACTCGTTTGTCACAAAGATGAATACAGGCAAATTACTACCTTACAATATACCAATGAGGTCGAAATTCGATGAATTACAGGAGTCCAGCGCTAGCTGTGTCAAACATGTTACCGGAAAACTACAAATATCTCTCTTTCAAGCAAAAGACAAGAAAGATTGAAATCTGTCCGAAAGAAATTGTCATAAATGCTCACGTCTGTTAACTGGCAAGAGTGATAAAAAAACTGCTTTTACTACAGGCTTGTTATTATTTATTACAGGCTTATCAGAATGCATGATTTATTGCAATATTATTACATTTATATTTATGTCATATTTATTTATCATTAATTTATTTAAGACACATACATTTTGAGGGATAGATTGTTAATTAATTCAACTGAAATTTTAGTCGATAGAGTATATTGTATTCAGTACACATATGTTATTCACCGGCCGGGAGGTCCGCATAAGGAAAAACTGTCGTGGTCTTGAGACCGAGGGCACAGTTTTTCCTTATAAGGACCGACCAAGGCCGGTGAATAACCTGTTTATTATTTTTTTTCCTAAGAGATGTGCTGGCTGGAAACCATTGCTGAAAGTTGGCCTGCGACGCTTATTATCAAGAGAGAAATATCGGGCAATGCCGCAATGATCAGTTGCATGATTCTGTTCACTGATAAGACTAGTATTAATTTGTAAAGCAACACCGTTTACTTTTAAACACATTTAAAAGGCTTCAAAAAATCTGTTTTTGGCCTAATGCCGGCTTATCACACAAGCTCACGCAACCAGGGCTAGGATTCCGCTCAGGTCCCAGAGCCAAACAGATTGCAGGATTCGCAGAATTCCACCCGCTAGCTCACGCAATGAGAAAAAAATAAAAGTAATATGACTTCAGCTGCCTCCCTTTCATTTAGCTTAAAGTAACAATATGAAACATTCTCGTAGGCCCAGGGGCATGCATAGTCAGTCACGGGACAGAACGAGAAAATCACAGGCAAACGGATCCGGGACTGGCTTTGAAGAGTGCACTCCCAATTTTTACCGGTAATTTTCTGGTACCGTCCCGAACGACTGCTCGTGGATCTCCAAGGATGCGTATTCGTTGGCAAGTCCGAGCGACCTAAGGCCGGCTTATTACTCTTTCAGAAGCAGGACTTTTTTGTATACGCAAAGCAAATAAAGAAATGATATATCTTTGATTGTTTTCAAAAGATTTCTGATATGAAGGTGCATGTATGTCTGAACGCACTTCCTGTGTAGTCGACATGGGACGTGACCCGCGTAATCCTTTTACGACGATTCTCCCGAATTCGCTTAATCACGTTTACAGGACAGGAAGGGTTACGTTAGCAGGCGTGGCGGTTTAACAAAATGACCTGTGTTTAGCAACTCATACTTCAAAATGTCAACCTCATGCGTCACAACCTGATTATCAACAATAAAGGCAAATTCTGTGGTTGGCAAAATTAAATACCAAACGAATTGTTTATTAACAGTGAATAGGGAGGGCATATGCTTACAAACATTGCTTTTGTTATTCAAGTGTGCCAACCACAGAGACAAAAGAGCCATTGTTGCGACAGCCAATGAGGCTTTGGTTGGTTCGTTGATGACGACAGGTGACGTCAACGATGTCTTCGTGTACGATAAAGTATCCTTGCATGTACGTGAATCGACAGGCTTCTATACTGGACATCGAAGTATGAAAATTCTCTTTTTGGAGCAAACGACTTCAATATTTGCTTCAACATCCGTTCGAAAATGGTGAACAGCTAACATGTTGAATGAGTTTAAACTTTGCTTCAAAAACCATGCAACATTTCTTTTGTTGTTGCGAATGTTGTCGGGTACTTACGCGCGTGCGCACTAACCGTTCTCTCAGTCCGTACAACCCATATCCTCCACCTTGAATTTAACTGATATACACCGTGATTCAGAGCAAATTAGCCATCGTGTATATCACTGAGCCACGTACCAAATTGCTACGTAGACAGGAGATCGTGTGCTCAAGTCCTCACCACACCAACTAATTTTGGGTCGAGGAGAAAGTGACGTCTTTCCTTTGACCATGCAGGTCACTCGGATGTCACGGAGAATGGCAATACACTCTTATTCTTTGGCCATTTCAACTTGAGTAAAAACAACAAACAAACTGCAGTTATAAACATAACGAGATAACGCATGTTGTGAAACTTTTTATGAACTTAACGTTTCGTATGCTCCAACATACATCTTCAGAAGTAACGGTTACCTAAAGTACAATTGAATTTAAACATGAAGACTAATACCAAATAAGGAAAGTAATGACAATGAAAATAAACAGACCTAGTTAAATCTGCTTGAAAAAATATAAATGGCTAGTAGAGGAGAGTTTCTCACTGCCAACATTTTCATTAAGCGTTATGTTTATAACCGCAGTTTGTTTGTTATGGTAATACACACCATGAAACTGTAGAACGCGGAACCGCGGAACCGACTTGCGGAACCTAGAAAATGACTGTTGTTAGTGAAACTGCCATTCGAAGTATAAGGTTGGCAATGGTAAATTTACAAAAATTTGGTTTTATCAACGGAGTTGATAATGTAAATTGGCCACCGTACAGAGATTCTAAAAGCTGACGTTTCGAGCGTTAGCCCTTCGTCAGAGCGAATCGAGGGATTATGGGTTACGTGTAGTTTTTATAGTAGAGTAGGAGCTACGCTATTGGTGGTAACATGGCAACGTGAAAAATAGGAATATATTAGTTAAATGAAAAGCGTTCGTTAATACCGTGAGGATTAAGGGTGCCGATATGAAAGATGAATTTTTGTTCCTGATTCTTGGGGCTTTCCGTCGTACCTAGATGTAGGGAAAGGCCGCAGATAGCCATGTGTTTTTTGGAGTGGTAAGGGAGATTAAAATGACGAGCGAGTGGCTTAGATGCATCTTTGTCATCCTTCTCAACCTCGCGAAGGTGTTCGCGGAATCCGTCACCTAGTCGTCTACCTGTCTCACCAATGTATAATTTATTGCATAACGTACAGGTTATGCAATAAAGGACATTTGCGGAGGTACATGTGAAACGATCGGTGATCTTAACAGATCGCTTAGGTCCCGATATCTTGCTAGTGTTAACAATGAAAAGACAAGTTTTGCATCGTGAGCGCGCGCATTTTAAATTGCCGGGTTGCTCGTTAGTTTTGAGCGCGCTTCTAACTAAAAAGTTGCCTACGTTTTTGTCTCGTTTGAATGAAATAAGTGGAGGTTGCGAAAAGATTCTACCAGTCTCGGGATCATTTAGGTAGACGACTAGGTGACCGATTCCGCGGACACCTTCGCGATGTTGAGAAGAATGACAAGGATGCATCTAAGCCGTCACAAGTCATTTTAATCGCCCTAACCACTCCAAAAAACACATGGCTATCTGCGGCCTTTCCCTACATCTAGGTACGACGGAAAGCCGCAAGAATCTGGAACAAAAATTCATCTTTCAAATTGGCACCCTTAATCCTCACGGTATTAACGAACGCTTTTCATTTAACTAATATATTCCTATTTTTCACGTTGCCATGTTACCACCAATAGCGTAGCTCCTACTCTACTATAAAAACTACACGTAACCCATAATCCCTCGATTCGCTCTGACGAGGGCTAACGCTCGAAACGTCAGCTTTTAGAATCTCTGTACGGTGGCCAATTTACATTATCGACTCCGTTGATAAAACCAAATTTTTGTAAACTACTTCCCCACCGACGCAGCACCACAGTTTCTTTAGAAACTAACCCTTCTTCATTCAATGGTAAATTTACATTGGTATTTGCTTGCGAACCTTCTCACAGCCACACTGCTCCTAAAGACGAAGTACAGTGGGTAGTGAAAAGGTACTTTGGTCTCGTGGCACTGAATAACAACAGATATAGCACGGTATCATCCTTTGTGCAACGGTGGTTTAAATCCAGGCCGAAGGTTCACTTCCCACACTACGTAGTCAGAGTTTTTCTCCTTCACCGTGTGGGCTCAGTCTGTCCGTACTTGGGCTAATGATCAGCACCTAGTGTCGAAGGTTGAGTAATTTTATGAGTGGATCAATCACTACACAAAGCGTAAAATATACTCCTAGTAGCTAAGTGGGGTGGCCCTTAAGTACAGAGAGACTACGGTTGCTTAGACTTTCGAAAAGTCCTTCGTCTAGATACGCGCGGAACGAAGGACTTTTCATACTTGATTGGCGCCAATTTAGCGACCCAAAAACGGGTCGCTGAGCTAGGCCAATCAGAGTAGTCCTCGTGGACCCCAGGGGATAGAGTTGTCAATCAAAATTTGCCACACGCAGTGAAGCGTGATTTTCAAACATGCTACTAAGGCTACCGGATATTCCAAATTACGCGACCATCAGAGGAAAATAATTGAAGAATATCTGTCTTGCATAGATCTGTTTGTGTCTTCTCCAACCGGAGCTGGGAAAAGTCTGACCTTTGAACTAGTCCCGTACGCTTTTGGTCGTTCACTTGGAGCAGGTGGCAATGCTATCGTCTTCGTAATTCTTCCACTGATTTCACTCACGAAAGATTTGGTCTCTAGCCGGTCGCTATTTAGGAGACAACACATTTACACATGTAAAATCTTAAGTATAAACGGGTGTCTGGAAGTCCCGAGGCGATTATCAACGACTATCAACACATTTTTTGTCGAATGGAACAAAAAATTTTAAAATGCATGTGTATTCATCGACGAGAGTCATTGCATCGCTAAAGATGTATATTTTAATACCGGACTAGTACTTATCATAAAACTGAATCGTACCTGATAACTTACATCAGTGAAATAAAATGACTTTCTAGACGATTCAAAGCTTTCCCATACATTCTAATCTTTCGAATATATTAGTCTTTCGTTTCTATCAGCACAAATCACGGCACAAGTGTTGGTCCAGAAAATACCACTGGAGATCTCTTTTCCAAGCGGCGACTCGAGATTGAAAAAAAGCTTTCGTTTTATTTCATCTTTGTTTCGGATACCTTTAGCACAAAGTTAACAAATTTCCTCTTTCGATTTCGTAGAAACAAACATGTTGGACTGTTTCCGTCGGATGGCGCCATCAAGTTCAGGGCTTGCGAATGACGTCATTAGGGAACTTAAGCAACGACGACGGCCACGGCAACGAGAACGTCATCTCAAAATATAAATTCGCGTTATTGTAATCGTTTCGTTACTATTTCAACTTTTTTAATATGACGGGGGTGTGGTAGTTCCTCAAAAATGACGCTATACAATACAATACAATACATACTTAATTGACCGCTCCCCATAGGGGCTTTTCAGGGCCAATGAAACAATCAACGAAACAACAGAACACAACAACAACAACTGTTAAGAATCCCAACTGGCCGGAGGCAAACCAGTTGGCTATTTACAAGTGCAGCTGGGAAGTTGAACCAGGGACTACCAGGATCAAATTCGACGAGTGGTCAGAGCGGGTCTTGAACCCGGGATCTCCGGATCTCAAGGCAAGCGCCCTAACCACTGGACCACACTGCCTCCTCTTAGTAGGAACGCTCGTAGGAACGGCGTAGGAACGGCGCTCAATTAAGGGCAGAAAATGAAAATTTATCCTCAAGTAATGACGTTGTCCATAAAACCTCAAATTTGGCTATTTCACGTTGTAGTTTTGCTGACGACGGCAAAGAAATGGACAAAAATGAAAAACGCACGTGCAGGGCGTGCAAAGCTATTGTTTTTGCCTACTAAATATGCAAATTTGTGACGTTCTCGTTGCCGTCGCCGTTGTCGTTGCTTAAGTTCCCTATTGTTTTGGCGCGAGACGCAAATGAAAACTTTGCAAGCGAGACAAGTCGACCTCACGCGACTTCGTCGCTCGCTCATTCACTTCGCGTACGAAAAATCACTTCTGGGGTTATCGTGAGGTCGACTTGTGGCAAGTCTAACGGTTGCTAAGAAAGCTTTTTAGTCAAGAGACCTACATACAAAAAGATTGCATGGATGGGTCTTTGAAGTAACTTTTTTAAATGGAAATTTGGCGTCATTTCAATCAGAAGGCGCATGCGTAACTAGTCCCAGCCCTCTGCGCCGTTCGTTTCGGTGGAAAACAGGTCAAAGCTCTCAGGAAACGAAAGGAAAAAGCGGGGTTTTCACCGGATAGGAACCTTCGCATCGGTTTTCATAAACTGTAGAATGGAATTTCAATTTGGACAAAAAATGGAACTGATATTTTGAAAAGTGTACCAAAGGAGGGCCTTCAAACGTCGTAATTTTGTTGAGAAATATATATTTTTAAAAATCCATGCTACAGATTTTGTGTTGGAATGTTCTTATTCCTGCTAGCAGAAGTCTCTTTTTTTTTTTTGCGTTCGCTGGGCTGACGAGTTCGGGAAAAGAGACATCTGCCATGGGTCTAAACTCCCTGTATTGAGCATGCGTGGCAGTTACTATTCGACAGACTTTAAGATGGTCCCTCCTTTTAAATTTTGGCCAAGATTTCGGTGGCGACTTTACTAAGATGTGCTTAGAGTGTGCATATTCACGGTTACGTGGGCAAATATAGAAATCTTTGTACAATTAAACAAAAAAGTTGGCGGGTCTAAAGCACAGGTCACATTCCACAGGTCATAGTCGTTGTAGGCTATTGGTTTACCTTTTTGAAAGTAACCCAAAACCTTCAATTTGGCTAACCCTAGGCCTATGGTTGGTTTTTAGGCATAGGGTTAGCCAAATAGACTATTTTCGAATTCTCACGGCTGGACTGGATCTAGCATGAAATGAAGGTCAATGCGGGCAAATCTTTTCGAATGCCAATTAATTTGCCCGCATTAGCCTCCATTTCATGCTAGATCCAGTCCAATTGTTAGAATACGAAACTGGCCTATTGACTCAGAGGGTTAGGGTTACTTTCTAGAAGGTAAAACAATGACTTGCAACGAGTGACCTGGGGAATTTGAGCTGTGTTTTAGACCCACCGAGAGAAAATGTTGGATATCGACTTATCCACCGGAACTTTGAACCGACAACTGGGGACAAATAGATTTCCTTGGAATTTTAGCGCTACAAAGTCCTGTTTGATAGTTGATACAAGTTGGCGAGGCAACGACGTTGACAACAATTTATTTTAAACTTAAGGTAATCATGATAAAGACAGACTTTTCATTACGGTATGCTTTAGACAGAGAAGTCGGTGGCTGGGCACCCGAGATAAGTTTAAGAATGATCTAAGAAGCTTAACCTGGTCGACTGAGTGCCCATATGGTTTAGGGGCCGACATATATCTCTCCCTCAATGCCGTACCGGGAGGCGAGATCGGTAGCAGAAAGCCGCGAAGAGCCAACTGCTTCCAAAAGCGACCGCATGGGCCAAAATCCCGGGATGACTCGTTTGGTACGACGCTCCAGCGCCACGTCTGGAGGTACCGCGTTTTGCTCTCTTGTTGAAAAATCCCCTCGGCGCATGCGTACATGTTCTGGCATACCGAAAAACAGATGCTGGTTCAGTTACAAGGAATTGACATTTCAGTTGATTCCACAGGCATAAACGTAACGTAAGAACCGTGCGTGTCTGGTCTTATCAAGCCAGAGGTGAGAGATGGTTTGATGCAGAGTGGGACGCCTAAAATGCTTTGTTGTAAACATGGCGTTTCACGAGTGAAGTTGTCTGTGGCTCTGGCATTTCTGTGGACGAATTGCAGAACATACAGATCAAATTATCCAGATGAGTGCGAGGATCACTTCTGCCTTACGTTTATATAGAGCGAGTTTCAATCGAGTGCCGTAAAACCAAAACCAAAGAAA
>NC_090893.1:14530161-14557661 GCF_036669925.1 Montipora capricornis
ACCAGGAAAGGTTACGTTTATAGAAACGTTGGCCGTGTAGCACTTATATTTTAAACAGTTCCCACGGCCTGCTCCCGTCTGACCTTGTAGCTCAGTCGGTAGAGCGGCGGAGATCTAACCCGAAGGTCGTGGGTTCAATTCCCACCATGGTCAGAGTTTTTCTCTGTCCTTGTGTGGGCCCATTTCCATCAGTAGGGCTAACGCTCACATGGTTCATATGGGATATAAATCTAGCACTTCACCTTACACTCTATTCAGTTAACTCTGTTTAAAATATAAGTGCTACACCGCCAACGTTTCTATAAACGTAACCTTTCCTGTGTTAAATAGACCCTGCAGCAAAAATGGTTGCCATGGCAACAGCATAGAGGGTATCATTTTGTGGCTTACTTGATGTAGATTACTGCTGCCAAGTTTGAACAAGACCCATCCAATATTTTTGGAAATATTCTCAATTTTGTGATTCATTATAGTTATTATATTTGCAATGATGTCATCAATTATAAAGCAAAAACTTGAATATCTCCGGAACGAAAAAAGGTATTCCAAAATAGAAAACACCATTCTTCATCGTTTTGAAAGGTCTTTAAAATAAGGAAAAGATATTTTTCACTTCATGAGCATTTTAAATACTAAAACCACTCTTGTATAATACAAAAAAAAACGGTAAATAGATTTAGCCAAGCATAAAAGCAGAACGCCCGGGTCATTTATTCTTACAATAAGTCAACCTGGCTTGAGCCTGCAATCCAATCGAAACCCAGTACCTGGTCAGTGGTCAACTTAAAAAAAAAAAACAGCTGACCTTGATGAGATCTAAACTTGAGCCTGCAATATTGTCACATGATACTGGTCAGCAGATACCTTGTTTTGACCATAACAATTGACCATAACATGGATCTCCAATGTCAAAAAAGATGTACTCTCTAAACTCAGAGTTCGTGCTGGATTTTGTATATAAAATTCCAGGAGTATTCAAGGAGTTTTCAAGAACAAGAAATTGAGTTTTCAAGGAATCTTTGTAATAAGATTTCCATGCCATACATCATTTTGCAGTGTTTTCTTTGCTGAAAAAGCCTACCTTGATAATTCTTTCCCACATCCTGCAAGTTAAGTGCATGCACAGACATTTTATTTTTTGCATTTAATCTTTCCCCAATAGTAAAACTTGATTTTCACAACTACTAGCAGTCGCCTGAAAAATTCTCACACAACATTCAATTGGGGGGAGGGGGATGTGGTATAAGGTACGATCTTGTAACACAATGATTCTGGACTATTCGCTAAGTGTTCCAACTAAATATGTCTAGTATTGTAGCTTGGTGCAATCTCAACAGTTGTCACTCAAGCAAAAATTCAAGGAGTTTTCAAGCAGTTTCCCACCAAATCCTTTTTTTCAAGGGCTTTTCAAGTGCTCTTGAAGTAGCTGGAGTATGGATGGCTCAGTGCAGAGCTCTAAACCTGAGCCCACGATATGTCCATGTGATACAGGATACATTGGTCTATATGGATGGACCTGTGGAAGTATGCTATTATCATCTGCTGGCCAATCAATGACAGATCTTCTCTTTTCTTTTGTTTCAGTCTTTCACCATGTTCTCGTACATTAGTTCGTACTTGTGGACACTCTTTTATTCAGTTGATGTATGCCTTCGTGCTCATGATCTTCAGTCAAGGTAATATTGCATATTACCGGTATTAAAGTTTAATGCCCTCCAGATAAAATTTGGATGCATTATTGTGAAAGCTAGTATTTAACCTTCAATCTTGGCCAAACTAAATTTGCTCTTAAAATCTTAATATATACATCTTATTCGATGGTTTAACATATAATACACGCGGACATTTTGCGAGTTGCGTAGCAATGAGCAAAATGGCTGCGAGTATTATATGTTAAACCATTGAATAACAGATTTATTCCACTACAAAAAGGTGTTATTTTGATTCAAATTTATCTGGTAAGAGTGTTTCTAAAAAAGTGCATCGTCTGTCTTTCAGGGTGCTTGAGAACGATGTAAACAGCACAGAAAGCCAGCCAAATGTCCTTTATTTGATTGTATAAACGAAATGATGAGAGACGAGCAATGACAAGCTAAATTCTCAGGCTTTGTATCGCGTTGAAAACAATTTCTTTCATTGAAAAACTGCTGTTCTGTGCGTATTTGCTCTGTTCGTAACCGGTCAATCCGGGACACTACAGTGTATTATCGTCTCATATTTTGCGCATTCTCTTGACCAAATATGGTAAAATGGGGTAATAGTGGAATAATAAATTCTCTTATTATATGGCAAGCTATTCTCAGGCTAAATGGAGCACTCTAATGGGCTGGTTTTGGTCAGGATATTACAGTATGGACCATTTCCGTGGAAACAGCCTGTTTCTGTATTTTTTTCTCTTTCCCAGGAAATTCAAGTTGAGTAAAACACAAAAAGTTTGTAAAAAGTGAAATTCAATTTGTCCAGTATTTTTACAGTACAGACCATTTCCATGGAAACAGCCCGTTTCTGTATTTTCTTTCTCTCTCCCGGGAAATTCAAGTCGAATAGAACACAAAAAAATTTTAAAAAGTGACATTCAATTTGTTCAGTATTTTTACAGTATAGACCATTTCCATGGAAACAGCCTGGCATATATTAATTTAGGAAGGAAAACATTACCAGATTTAGCTAACCATTGTAAAGAAGTGTTTAGTCTCTCCCTCTATTTCTAATTCAGCTTATGGTGTTCTTCATTGGAATTTGCTCTTCTTCTCCTTCCTCAAGGATTTCTTTGCTTAAATTTCTGAAATTTTGTTGCCTCTTCTCTTGCGCTCTTTCCTGCTCTTTATTCCATGGCTCGTCGCTAATATGATTTCCCGCCAGAAATATGCGGGTTGTCAAATGTGACGCTGCCACGCAATTTCCTGCCAAGGAAAATTGCCTGCACATGTATCCTTGTCCCCAGAGGCTGCCCTGCCTTCCCACCTCCTCCCCGACAGTCTGTATGGGCAGATGGATGTAGGTGACATCATAACCAAAACTTCTTGCATGGACAGATTTCCCAAAAAATCTTACCCATGGTTCTCTGCTTCGCTTTGTTTTCCCAAAATCACCTCGCAGCACCCTAACTAAAAATTTCTAAGCCCACGTCTTCCCCCTTCTTTGATCATCATCATTGACTTAAACGTTAACATCTGCATCACCAGCAATCAATGGCAATCAACTTCATTATACATGTAGAGCAGCTTTCATTTGAGTATTGAAAGTAATATTAGTGAATTGCTTTGGTTTTGCATTACTTCACTCAGTGATTGGTTCAAAGTTCTTGTGCCATTGTTTCAACCAATCAGAAGTGAAACCAAAACCAATCATGGCTCGTGTGTGCACATTTTCCCGTGCTTTGTGTCGGCTATGGGTAGTTACTTCAAGTTTTGATTGGTTTGCTGGATTGTCTCCGTCCTCTTCGATTGGCCAAAGTAATTACTTTGGTTTTGGTTTACGACACTCGATTGAAACTCTAAAGATTCTTTGACTTGGGCCATTCATCATCATCATCATCTTCATTACCATTTTCACCTTTTTTTGCTGTCGTCATTATAATCATCATCAATATCAGTCATTACCACAAGCATATCTTTATTTATCATTAAACTTCATTTATATCAGCCTGTAGCTTGAACTTCTAAAATCTCTAGTGACCCAACCATAGTAGATTTGAGAAGATATCTTACCACATCCCCCCCTTTCCTAATGACCTTTTTTGTTATATTTTGCAGCTTCAGTGGTATAATCTATCACGTGTTGTCCTGGCCATTGGCAGCTTGGCTTGTTGCTTGTGTCCAGTTTGCTGTTTTTTATGATGATTCAATAAAGTAAGACATGAATTTTCTAAGACTTTCTAAGAATATGTGTTTATATATTCATCGCGCTACCTTGGTGAATATAACATTTTGTGCCTTTTTTATTGTGTTTTAGCACGTTGTTTTGCTCTTTCTTGATATTTACGGCTGAACATTGTACTAAAACAATTATTCCCCTCAGGCTTATTGAATATTGGGGAATATTTGCCTCAACTGCATCTCGGTAAATATTCACCAAAATTCACATTGCCTTGGGCAAATAATTGTTAAATTAATATATATGTGTACATATAACTATTTCAGCCTTCTGGGCCTTATCAATGTAGTGCTGATGTCTAGGATGGAGGTTAAGCTTAAAATGGGACATTAAAAAGCCACCCTAAATGTCCCACACATGTGGTACATCTAAGCCTAAGTACATCTGGGTGTTTACCGAGTTTCTGACATGAAGCAACTGCAAGGGTTTCTACTCTTCTCCGGACAGGATGCAAGTCCATGGCAACATTACCCCCGGAGTTTGTCACCAGTCACCATACCAATATTGATACGAGTTCCTGGGTGAAGTAGTATATCTGACGAGGTAGCTTGTACATCATTGGCATTATTTTAAGAAATGCATTGTAAGACTAAAACAATAATAATTATTTAATACAGGCAATGTTTTTTTCCAAGCAATTATTTTTGTATCACCCAAGCCTGCAATGCTATTTAATAACAATAACAATAACAATAACAATAACAATAACAATAATAATAATAATTATAATAATTATAATTTTAATGTGAAATTTTAGAAGGATTGAGACTCTGAGAAAATCCTTCAATGACATTTCACTGTTAAATCCTGACATTCTTTCCACTTTAGTTGTTCATCTGCTGGACCTATCGCTCTACTCCATTACTTAGTGTGCTTTTTTCCATTGTTGCTGGTGATGATTTGCCTCCCTATCGTCTACTGGAAAGCTTACAGAAAAGGTATTTTTTAAAATTATGTTATGATTCAATCCTTGTACCACATTCCTGCAGGCGACTTGAAAAATTTTGTGAGAGCAAAACTAAATTCGGCCAAAAATAGTCACTTACATGTACTGGGTTCCAGTCCTTCATCATTAATTATATTTTTACTCTGACTTGTGTCACTTTTCTTTGCTAGTATCACAGAACATCAGAAACACTGGCTACTTCACAGATGCTGAGAGAAAAGTTCAAAAGTCCATCAGGAGAAAGTTTTGTTACATCATAGTTGTCTTCATTTTCTGGTACGTCTCTGTTTTGTGATGTTATGAACATATCAGTTTGCAATCAGGCACATTTTGGGGTGGGATGGCATTTCTTAAAGCAAGCGAGAAAGTAACAGGAAAGAAGAGCTCGCACATAGCACAAAGATAATTATAAATTCAAGGCAAACTCTCATTGCCTTAATAATCATTTTTGTTTTTGTTTTTTCAGCTGGTTGCCAAATTTTTGCGATGGATTTCATGACATTGCAGTGTACATTGTGACAGGGAAAAGCCTTTTTCAAGACTCAGATCACTCTTTTCTCTGGTTAATAGAGGTATGAACAGTAGTTTTTTTGGTTTCCCATATGTAAATAATGATTATATTATTATAAAAACTATTATGATTGTAACAATGGTTTGGATCTTTTTGTGACCATAAAACATTTCCATAGAATATGTATATGTCATGGTAAAAATGAAAACACATTAATGTTTGCGTGGCAATGCTGATATATTGAAGACCTAAACTACCTGTATTATTTTTTTGGCGGAGAAAAATGAAACTCGGAAATGCCTAAAATAGTGAAAAAAACATAATTAAAAATAATAATTTAATTATTTACCTTGAAGTTTCAATAATCTTGTGCTTTGTTTTTCTTTAAATAAACATTCTGTAATAATAATAATAATAATAATAATAATAATAATAATAATAATTCAGGAAATGTAAAACATATTTATAGAGAAATTGCACCCAGGATGTTCCAGATCAGCTCATGTTATAAGAGAAGTGATGGGTATTGACTAATCAGGGTTGGAAAAACATAATGACAATAATATACATGAAAAAATTACTTGATACTGATTGGCTGAGAGCAGTGCAGGTTAAGTGTAACACAGTGCAAAAAGCGTAATACCAGTGCAAATTACACATCGTAATTCTGGATCATGATTGGCTAATAAACAATTTAGGGTTTGGTCAGAACCAATCAAATCTTTTGTTTTTAAATCAAGCGCACACCCTGAATAGCGCAATTTTTTCCTGATCGCGTGATGCCCGTTAGTCTCTTCTGCTTAACCATCTCGAATTGTTTCATGTTTATTATTAAGTAATCACGTGATTTTTCTCGTGCAGTTTGGAATAAATAAGCACTTGCAAATTTTTTCAGACTACAAATTGCACTCGCCCTACGGGCTCATGTAATTTTGGTAGTCATTGAAAAAATTTACTCATGCTTATTTATTCCAAATTGCCCTCAAAATCATGTGATTACCTACAGGTATACTAATAATACATAAACTATAATGCCAGGTACCAATTTCTTTTCAGTTATACTTCATTTTTACTAATAAATTGTTACTCTTCTGTTTGCTTTATTTCTCTTCCTTTTAGCTGCCCTGATTAGCTCTGCTATAATTTAATGCAGTTTACTCTGTAACTTAATTTTAGAAAAGTATTATAGGTTTGATTTCCTCTTTGATCATCTTTGTCATTTGGCTTCTTATCTTCTTCATTTATTTCACTATCCTTTAAGGTGCCACTATGACCAAACAATTAATTCTCCTTTTCTTCTGGATTTGTAAATACTAAGTTTTAAGCCTTCATTTAAAAAAGACACCTGCTTTCATGTATTTAGCTGGAATTTTCCTATTTAATGGCCCACTATACGAACTTTAAGAAAGCTGGATTGAGGAGAAAGTGTCAGTGACATCAAAGACTCGCTAGTTACTTTGAGTATACATGTAGCTTTAGACTCCATTTTTGGACTTCAGACTTTTTTTTTGCGGGTCATGCTCTGGCTGCGCATGCGTAAGATTTCTCTGTCTCGTAAAAGGCAGTTCAGGTGGGATTCGAACTCGGTATCTCATCGCGATGACCACTCAACCATGGAAGACTATGTGATAGACTGATTGGGAAATATGCATTCATTAAAGAATTGTGTGTGTGCCCGGAAACAAGATTTTGTGTTTTCATTGCACGCAATGCAATATCTGGTTATCATAATGACTCTGTAACAGATATATCGTTATTTTATAATTCTCCCGGTATTGTTAAGGAAAAGTATTCATTAAATATTTTAAAATATCATCGTAGAGACTTGCAAAGCATCTGTTTTCTGGTTTTGATAGGAATCATCAATTGCCATCAACAACAGTTTTAAATGTAAACAAATATTCACGGTCTCACTTAACCCTATCATTGAGTCACGGAATGTGGCTGAAGTAAAATGCAGCAAGGGAGTTTCATGCTTTCAGACTTTTAAACTCATTTTTTGTCTGTTTGTATAATAAGCTGCATTTACATGTACATGCTGCAATTTTAAGCTAGTGAGTGAAGTCTTTTCCTTAGACACCATCGTTCAGTTTTGAACGTGAGCAATGGCTGACCGCAAAATCAAAGCTCGGAATTTTGCTAGTCAGTTGTTAAGCAAACAACACACCTTCAAAGTCTGAAGAAAAAAGGGAAGTGATGTTTTGATCATAGTAGCACTTTTAATGACCTTACTTGACCTTTTAAATTAAATTTGGCTTTTTCCACAGGCTTCAGTGAACCCATTGCAAGGATTCTTGAACTGTTTAGTGTATGGACAAGATGGGCAGTTCATATCCTGCTTTAACCACATACAGAATCTTTTTCATTCCAACGACCCTCCCGTTGATGGAAATCACCAAGAACAAAGTTTGACGTGGACAATCAACTCACTGTCAGGTTCTGTGAAAATTCCAGTGACTGAGATTTCTCCTTTACTAGCAGGTAGTCGAAGAAGTACGCCTGTGTTGTCCAGCCCAACATCGAATACCCCAAGTCAAAGGGAACCTTTTCATGCAAAGCTGCTTGGGGAATTCTCACACTCAACCAAACTACAATGATCCTTGTGTTGACATCCATGTATTACAAGTTAACTAGGAATTTAACCCATTGAATCCTAAAGCGTCTCCCATTTATGAGCAAAATCGCCTGGCGTCCGACAGAGTAAATAAAAGTCCCATTCTTAGGATTTAGTGGGTTAAGAAAGCTTACAACTATGTAACTAACGAGTTAAGTGTTGTCAATTTTTTTTTCATTCTCGAGATAATCTCAACCAACGACTAACAAGATAATTAATTTATATTAATTTTGTTTTGACATTGAAACAATAAGTAAAAAAAACATGAACTGCAAATTAAAGCAGCATGTTAATTTAGCATGCTGCTTCTTGCATTCATTCCAAGTCTTGCATATCTTGCATATACTGTATCTGATGCCAAGACTTAAAAAGAAAAAAATTATTATTTTCAGGCAGTCAATTATGATTTTCCTAAACATTAATGTTAGTGGCTTTCATCTTGCCAAAGGAAGATTATTTTATTGTATATAATATTGATAACTTATATACATGTACATTTTAACTAGGAGTAATGTAAATTATTATTATTATTATTATTATTATTATTATTATTATACAGTTCAGGAATGTTATGTGTGAGGGTCAACGGCTAAGAATATGCTTCATAATTATCATACAAATAATGGTAGTATAACTATTATTTTACCACAATTGCTTGTAATCGCGCAATCTGATTGGCTAATGTGCTATTGTTGATAAGAGTCTAGACAACGCTGCTTGCGCCATGCTCATTTTGGGAAATAAACCAATCACATTGCGAGAAAGTTATCTATAGACAACACTTGCTCTTTCTTTGTATCATGATTTTGGTCACGCTCTGAAATAGGCATTTTCTTTGCGTTGAATACTGTCGTAAAAACAAGTCGAAAGTGGTTCAGCATTGTCTGTACTCTTATCGACGACGATATCCGTCATCACAGTGGTCAAACTTTGTTGTGGACTCACTCGGCTGCGCTTAAAAATAGCAAAATTAAACGAAACTTACCTTAAGTTGAAGTTTGACTGAAATTCTCCCTGTGTGGCATAGAGAGGGAGGAGATCAGATGATAGCACAGCGCATGCGCTAGATCATTTTTTAAAGAAGCGGGGTGTGACAAGTAAGAACATGTACAACCCATTGTAGTCCAAATGGATACTGCAGTATGTATCCCACAGGATAGTGTACCAACTGGGAGGGAGCAAAGGTTTAAGGGTGGGCATGTGATCTCCTCCCTCTCTACGTCACGTGTGATAGAATTTCAGGTAAGTTTTATTTAAGTTTACTATTCTATCACGTGACTAAGAGACAGGAGATCCCATGAGACTCTAAAGCCTTGGAACACCCACGCAAAACAAAAACAAGAGTGGATAATTATAACAACCATTGTATTTAACCTATAGTCCACCTACATCAAAACATGGTGTATAAATGGAGTAACAAAAGGGATAACTGTAACAACAGTAAGCTCAAAACTTTAACAACAACAAAGCATACAATAAAAGATGAAAACTATCATGGCAACAACAAGTCTGCCTTCAGGTACTTTAAGGTAAAGAATTAATCACTATGACAAAATGGCAGATGCCATGATATTGTTGGCAGGTATAACAGGCTTATCATAAAACTTCCGAAAAGTCTCAGCTGAGCGCCAGCCAACGTGTGCCAAGATAACATCCAAAGGAACATCCTGCTTTGCTCTGGATGCCGCATGCTGCTCTTGTACTGTTATAATTTTATAATTTTGTAAGCAGTCTGTTGGAGCTTTTGATTTTTTTAGCTAAAGCATGATTTTTCGCTAGTAGTATGACCAAAGTTGTGCGAAAAAGCTTTCAACGTTACTGGCGTTAATATTATCCTTTTGAAATGACGAAGAAAACTGGATGAGAATTACTTTTCTACAGTCAACCTATTTTACAGAGACTGTAAAAACGTAAAATCTTAATGTCTATATATATAATTATATATATTTTGGTTAGGTACAATGAGAATAACATTGTGACGTGTACGTGCTTATGTGCTGTTCCATCAAATCAAGAACCCTGTGCTCATTGCTGCCTTTTACACTGCCAAGCATCTTTTTGGATTCAGGGTAGGACTTAGCCGTTCGTTACAGGGTTCGACATTGGATGTTATTGAGGCACACAGGCATATTAACGTGGTGAAAGATCAGCTGGTAGATATACACAAGGATGCAAAAACAGTGTTTGCACATTCAGTGCATGAAATGATTCAGAAAATGGCTAAGAAAGCAGACGTAAAGATCACCATCCTGCGCACTTGTGGTATGCAAGCACTTCATTCGTTTGTTCCAAGGCTGTTGTGACTTTGGAGCGAAGAGTCACAAACCATGCATCATTATAACCACAACTTATAATTTTATTCAATATGGAATCCTGATATTTTACTTTCCAGATTGCACAAGATTGAATGTAAGAGTACCCAAATTTTCAAAAATTTCTGGGGGAGCATGCCCCAAGACCCGCCTAGAAAGTAGCGCCGAAGGCGCTACCGAGGCGTGCTAACGCGCGCTGATTAGTATTCTTGTTCGGCCCCCACTTTCAAAAAATGCTAGATCCGCCCCTGCATCTGGATGAGTGGTGGCGTTTAAAATAGCCTCCAAGGATTCTTCGTCTGCCATGACAGTTTGTCTTGTGGCGGGAAAAACGAAATCTTCCACTACATCGAAACGCAATAGAACAAGAAGTCAGGCGTTCGTTAAGCCAACCACGTTGGCTCGCCTACGTGTGTCGAGATGTATGTCGTATATCTCGTTCGAATTTTCAAAAAATCTTTGACCAAAGTTGTGGAAAACCGTAAAGTAGGTCCTTCGCTCTCTAGCGCAAAACGTGCAATGATCTAGCGCATGCGCTGTGCTATCTCATGGGATCTCCTGTCTCTTAGTCGGGAGTCAGGGTGGCTTAGTGGTTATCTATCGGGCCTCCCACCACTGCGAGCCGGGGTTCAATTCTGGCCTCGGCCAGCATGTGGGCTGAGTTCCGGTCGATCTCAACCTGACTCGAGGGTTTTTCTCCGGGTACTCCGGTATTCCTCCCTCGTCAAAATCGACTCACAGCTGATTAACATCTACATGTAGCTGTGGTGCTGTGCTCCGACATCAAACATGGACTGTATAGCGGTAGCCAGAGGCGCCTTTGTATGCTTTCAGCCCGATGTCGTGAGCCGCGCCCTTCGCAAGGGTGATTTAGCACTTTAGTCACGTGATAGAATAATGAGTGCTTACATGTAAGTCAAGTCAATTTTTATTTAAACTCACACAAGAGTATTAATACAATTCAGTGTTCTTAGATATAAGAGTAAAAGATTGTGATAGAAATAACCCTAACCTTTTTAAACTTTAGGTTCATTGTGTAGAGTTTGGGACACCTAAATAGTTCATAGAACTAACCGAGTAGGTGACCCAAAAAAGAATGGAGCAGAAATAATATGGTTAAAAAGTAACCATAAGCTCCCTAATAACAGTTAAAAGCATATGACTTGTACAAAGTTATACTTGGAAGTTTTATGAAATCTTTATTTTGCAGTCTGTGCAGTGTAATACTGAAATGTTACAAAGTGATCTCTATTAATATTAATAATAATAATTAACAATTATTCGCCGAAGGCAAAGTGATTATCGGTGAATATTCACCGAGACGAAGTCGAGGTGAATATTCACCGATAATCACTGAGCCTGAGGCGAATAATTGTTTTAGTATAAATACATAGGTCATTATTTCAAAAAAGAGAAAAAGAAACATTTCAACGCGAAATCATCTTCACTTACAGTGGCAAAACGACTACTGGCAGCCATTTTGTCCGTCGAGGTAATTATCGGCTGATAATCCGAGATAGCGAGCCAATGAGAGCGCGATTTTGTATAATCACCTGTGTATTTATACTAATAATAAATATTTATTATTAAAAAAATGAGAATACTAATAGTAATAATAAAATGATTAAATTAACGTTTTATTTTAGTAAAATACATGCAGGTAAAAGTATGAACCTTTTCATAAATTTATTTGCATTATCTAGAAAAACGGTCAGTATAAAATGCAGACTGGGTCTAAAATGTAGACTGGGGCCTAGGCCTATTTTGTACCTAGTCTGCATTTTAGACCCAATCTGCACTACAAGCTGTACATAGTTATTTAAATCCATTTTGGTAAATTTAAATTAAGCGTTAGAGCTTGTCCTACAAAATGAAAATAACGTGGAGCTTACATTGTGTATTTATGAAAGACAAATGTACAAAATAAAAATGCTGTCTGTTTTGGATGGGAGATGCATTAATATTATATGTACATCTACAGTGTAGGACGAAATTGTTGAAACACGTTACAATACCTTAACCTCCCACAATGTGTTTTGGCAAATGGGCTGAGAAACCCATTTCTCTTGCATCACCCCTTGCTTACACTGCTTTGTGTGCATTATGCATTGTGTGTCACTGACCAGAGAATTGTGAATCAGCTTTAGTTACATGTACAGTGTACGGTAAGTCTAACTAACCAAAAATGTAAGCCTAGCATAGAACCAACCTGGCCCCAAACCATCCAGTCAGCACTTTTTACAAATTACTGTATGTGACTAGTAAATTCAGACTGTATAAAAGTCAAGCTATTTAACAACAGCTATGTCAAATGCAGTAACACTGGAAAGTTCCTCCAGTTCCCTTGTTCAGGTGTCCTGAGATCACCAACCACATCTTCAGGCCTGTAGAACAATATTTGGCGTGTGAGATTGTTTGCAATCATGGAAGCTTCAAAATATTATACAATCATACATTGGCTCCTAATTGAAGTACTTACTTTTTTTCCTGAATCACCTAGCGGTACACTATGTATTATTTTCAACACAGAGATGACCAATATGAAGAGCCTTTAATACTGTAATTTACCATGTAGATTTATTTCTGAATCAGTCCAATTTATGGCCAGGGTACAAAACATCAGGGCCACAAATTAAATTGGAAAAACAATTGTACCAAGACTTACAATACATGTTGCAGTATTAATTATGCCCAACAAAAAGATATATAGAAAAATACTTACCACATCGTTTGGAAAACAAAGTGTACGGGAAAGCACACAATGAAGTCATTGAAGCGGGCTGTTCTTTAGAGAACAGCTAGTTGTACTCAGTTGGCCAATCTTGCATGTACAATTTGATGTAACTTAATGGCACACAGATTTTTTTTAATTCCAGTCATGGTTTCTCCATTTCATGATGCTTCCCCTGATGAAGTGTACTATTATATTATTGTCCTCCTTGTTATTAAACATTCAGACTGATATAAAGTAACTTTATCTTGCCTCTTGTTCTTTAAAAAGAGTCCTAGTAGGTACTAATGCTGTCTGGGTCCAAAAGGTTTCATTTACATACTTATCTGTCTGTAGACTCAAAACTATTTTCCTATAAACCCTTTCTCTTACGATGAAGTCAGCCACTAATTTTACAGAATTTTACTCTGGCCTATGAAAGACCATTAATTATTTTACCTTTTCATTAGCGAACTCTTTGAAGTGAAATTGTTATTTACACTTACTTTTATTAGTAGAAAGGCAGAAATGGAACAGTACCTGAGCTCTTTTTTGTTGTGAAGAACATGAAAATTTACAGCTGGTATCAGAAGACGTAAAGACATCCTCATTTTCAAAGAATCCACCGTTTCCATTTCACCTAGGACAATCCTAAGACAAAAAACAAAATTGTAATATTTAAATAGTGATTTTGTTTACCAGAAGGACATGGCATGTAACTTGCAACTTTTTTTCTTTGGAGCAAAGCTGAGGACTTTAAGACACCAATTTTGTGCCCAAACATGGACAAAAATAAGATTGAAGCTGCACGCGCGGCAAAATATGCGAGCTACGTTTCATCTAAATAGGGAAATTTTTAACAAAAAAAAACCCCAGCTCTGCACCAGAGTTAAACAGCTCAAGGTCATGAGATTAGAACTGTTTTACTCAATAAAAATCCAAGCAAATGTACTTTGCCAGAAAAGAAACCTGACAAAGACAAGAGCAGAGGAAAGCGATTCCATGCATTGGGCAAATGCTTGTACATGTACCAAAACGTGACCTCAAGCTCCAGTCATAACGATTGGTTACACTAACCAATACTGAATTTGTCAACAATGAAAACATGAGAGAGTGCTGACTCTTCCATATTATTATTATTTGCAATGCCTTTAAGCCCTCAATAAATTTGCTATTTTGAAGGCAATGAACTGTACCTCAAATTCTCTTTATCAACAACAGAGTCAGCCAGTTCTGGAGAATCGGTTCCAGTCACCACACTATCAGTATCTGCAAAGTCCTCTTCCCCTAAACACAGGAAACATTTGTTCATTGCTTGTATTGGTTTATTTAATGTTAATAATTATGTTACCCAACTTGTAAAATATCTAATCATATAAGTTTTTTTATTAATTTCAAAAACAAAATTTCAAACTCTTGAAGACATAATTATTTTAAAGTATTAGTGTACCCCAGAGAACTTTATTCCATATTTTAATCCACAAGTTCCTTCTCTCATTATCTACATGTAGTAAGGATAGTGGAAATCTGAACCACATTTTTTTGTCCACTTGAAAAAGAAATCCCAAGGATTTAGTGCTCAGTGAACACCTTTGGAAAGAGTGTCAACAGTACTTTTTTCTGCTTTGATGAAGAAACAACCAAAACCCTAACCTGGTTGCAAAAGTTAGGCCCATCCTTAACAAAATAAAATAAATGGAATAACTGGCCTGTAGTCACTTTGCATGATTCTTACCTTGTTCTGGGAATGTTAACTCGTAATATAAGTTATTAGCTTTTCTGTACGATTCTGGCCAGTTGTATCCTTTTCCTACAGGTCGATATGGTTCCTGTTTTATTCCTTCATCCTTAGCTGATAAATGTGTTCCGTACACATAGTACAATTTTTTTTGTTTCCCATCCTTTCTGGGTCCTTTGAATACATAGTGGAATTTAAAGCCATCTTCTGGTCTCACTTCTGCATCTATTAAGCAAAAAGGAAAGAAATGCTATTGGGACGTCACCCAGAATAAAATAAATGACGCTTATTTACAACCCGTTCAATTTGACTCCATAACGGCCCCCACTGAAAAGTAATATCTTCTGGCGCTTAACAGAGTAACATCAAAGTCTCAACATGCCCCTTCCCCCACCGCAGGAAAAAGGAAAGTCTTGGCATCACACAGCGCCACACACTACTATGAGTCAACGGGGACATTTGAGTGGGTGTAGGGGTTGTTAACCCACTGACTTCTACTCCTCCTCCCCCCCAGGGGGAACCCCATGGAAAAGGAAAGTCTTGGCATCACACAGCCACACACTACTATGAGTCAATGGGGACATTTGAGTAGGTGTAGGGGTTGTAACCCACTGACTTCTACTCCTCCTCCCCCCCCAAGGGGAACCCCACGGAAAAGGAAAGTCTTGGCAATTAACACAGAGCCACACACTACTACGAGTCAATGGGGACATTTAAGTGGATGTAGGGGTTGTTAACCCACTGCCTTCCACCCCCTCCCCCCCTGCCAGGGAACCCCAGGGAAAAGGAAAGTCTTGGCATCACACAGAGCCACACACTACTATGAGTCAATGGGGACATTTAAGTGGATGTAGGGGTTGTTAACCCACTGACGTCTAAACTGCCCCCAAGTGACAAGTAAAATCGTCTGGAGTTGGCCAGAGTAATGTCCATCTATATGTATAAAACTTGTCTCATTGACCCCTGGGAGTGAGACTTAACAGATTTTACTCTGAGTAAATGTAACACCATACAATTTTACTAAATGTCAGCTGGGGGTGTCCTAGGGCATTAGAGGAGCCCTTGACCATTGAGATGAAAGAATATTTAATTTCAGTGATGACTTGGGATATGAAGAGAAAAATTCAAGGGCTCCTAGTTTGTGCACCAATATGGCGGCCAGAAATCCACTCAAACATCTGGAATTCACTTATCGATGAAAGCACTTACTTTTTGCTCATGAGATAACATACATGTGTATGAACACATCTCCTGATGTTCTTGAAACGCTGCTGAGATTCATAGGCATAGACATTTTTCAACCAAATACATGTAACTTTGTATCATGGTGTCACGCAAGGTGACAATTCAGAAATTCAAAATGCTGTATATTTTAAATAACAGATGTCATGGAACTCGAAACTTGAAAAAAAACCAATTATTTCTAGGTCATCTTCAATCTCCCTCAAGATAAAAATTCAAAACACCTTGCAGTTTTGATTTTAGAATTTGATGACGTCACTGAAATCATCTACATGACCGTATAGACTGTATTCATAAATGGCGGCCAATCAATTATTCCTTTGTCCTTGAGCTAATAAAAAGACCAACTAGCCTCATTATCACTACATAATACAAAAGAAATGTCACTTAAAAGCGAGGCTTGTTGGTCTCCTTAGCTTGAAGACAAAAGAATAACAATTTACTGCAAGCAAATATTCCATATTCATAATTATTATCATAATGAATATGGAATATTTGCTTGCACTCCAATGCTCCAGGTTGAACTCTTGCTCTTCAATCATTTTTAATGTGCTGCATAAAAGACACATTATTGGAATCAACTGTTCTTCATTGGTTGGATTTTTTCATGTTCTGCATGGAAGGTAAAAATCCCAAACCATTCTTGGTTGATTCAGTTGATCAACTTTAATACCCAGCTCAAAACTTAGTTGAATACAGCGAAAGTATCTGTTTTTATTTTCTTCAGCTTTTTAAACTGGTCAGGCATGGCTCCAGTTACCAGCGACAATGGCTGTAAACAAAAGTCATTACAAGGAAATTTATTTTTTTTCTTTTTGGCAAAATCAAGTATTTCAAAAGACCCCACACCAGTAACAAGTCAAAAAACTCAAAAAGAATAACAAATTCAAAATAGTCCCACACAGATATTCTTAGGGCTTCGTCACATGTTCCTCCCCCAGAAACATCTGTTGAAACAAAAAACCAATTCCATTCAAGGATTAAGGACCAGTGAGGGACTGTTTTCCAGTTTTGGATAAACTCTTTCGCAGCATGTGAATGGCGATAGATCTACAACACAATTAGTCAATGCTGATTGGCTTATTTAAATAGAGGGAAAACAGCTGTGGTTTTTCGTTTCAGCAGACGTTTGTGGGGAAGGAACGTGTAACAAAGCCCTAAGAACGTCTGCATGGGAGGCTTGAACATCAAGAAGGATCCTGGCAAAATTATACCTTCGCTGAAGTCATCCAGCCGAGGATGGTAAAAATAACCAGTTTTAACTCGGGAGTGATCCTGTTCTGTTTTCTCATCAGGGTGTCGATATCGTACAGTACCATGTCCCAAATCTATCAAAGCTGGTGAATCTAGCATCAGTTGCTGTCAAAACAAAAATGTGTGAGTAATTTTTCAGCAACAGCTAACCGGCAAGGCAAATGCCAAGAATAAAATTGAAGTAAGGCTGACTCTACAGCTTATAATTTTGTTTATTATAATTATTACAATGTATACTCAACAGAATATCATGTAAACTTTTGATTGGTCAACGATCAAACCATAAATAGGTAGAGTGCAATACGGTTAAGTTGCAATGGAAACAGCAATATGGCATCATTTTATTGAGTATATAGTAAAACCCCGTGAGTAAGAACCTATTTTTTAAGAACCAGTTAGCCTAAGATTTATCAGTTAGATCCCCTCTAAACAAGAACCTGTTAACCCTAAAATGTGCACTTTGGCAAATAAGATCAATAATTGATTGATGTTCTCAAGATTTGTGTTATCCTTCGATTTGCTTTTTATAGTCATTTTTATGTGAACTTTTAATTCTGTATTCAAATTTTATTCATATAAGGGATATGGAAAACCTGGCTGTCGCATAGGAGATGAAGGCCGAATACTACAATTCTGCTTTCTATAACATGATTTTTTTCTTCTGAAAGTAAGAACCTACATGTATTTAAGAACCTAGATAGCCTAAATTTCTGTTAATTACCATTAATTTATGTACATTTAAGAATCTGTTTAGGCTAAATTTTAAAATTAAAGGTTCTTATTTGCTGGGATTTTAACTGTAATATAACAAATAAAAAATCATAAGAGCTTGCTGGTGCATTTTGCGATTTATAAAAGTTTTCAAATTAGTAATGAAAGTTATGAAAAGTTCTGAAAGTTACAAAAGTTCTCAAAGTTCTCACTCGTGCCCATAAATTACGAAATTATACACTTGCATTCATATGATTTCCTGTCCTTATAATTTCACGATTTCGTCAGATGATTTATAATAATAATAATAATAATAATAATAATAATAATAATAATAATTTACCAATTTATATAGTGCATATTTACAATCATAAAAATAAAAGAAAGTTATAAATTATAAAAATACTTCTTAAAAAGATGATTTAAAACTGTCAAGTGATGTTGCTTGACAAAGCATTCCATAGTTTCGGAGCTGCTGCTGAAAATGATCTGGCTCCCACTGTTGGAAGCATCTTTCCCTTGGGCTGGTCCAGTACGAGCTTGCCAGTACACCCTAAGATTATATGATGAATTCGATTTTATACTAGCTTATACTAATGAGATCACTAAGATAAGTTGGTGCAAGGCCATAAATACATTTTAAAGTCAAAAGCGCCGGTGTAATGTGATAAAACTTTCCGAAGCCAAGAATACCGGTAAGTCTTGCTGCTGCGTTTTGCACACGCTGTAATTTAGCGATCTGCGCCTTTGGTAAGCCAAACAATAAACCATTACAATAGTCAAGACGGCTGGTTATAAATGCATGCACCAAAGTAGTTAAAGAATTCGAATCCCTCGATAGGTATTTCTTTAATACGTCTCAAGTTATGTAAATGGTAAAATGCCGCATTACAAGCATCGTCACCAGTTCATCCATAAAAGTAATTTGCAATGATCGATTACCCACTACTTTAAACAGAACTGCGGCTGATTACACCTGCTGGGATTTTGAAGTCACCAGTTACTGTTTTCGTGAGAGGTAAATATTTATTACTGACCGATATGAAAGGTACATGCGAATATTTTTCATACTTACTCCATTTTCGTTATTTTTCGAAAAGGCCTCGGCTCGAGGGCTTATCAAAACCGAGCCTTGTCTACTTGCAGAGGCTCCAGCTCCCATATGGTTCAGTTTGTCGGCTTACAGTTGCGAGGTAATAATCAAGTCTATCAAGTCAATTCGCTCTCCAGATCTTCCAAAATGTCTATTGAGATCGCTGATTTTACACGTTCATATAACCTGAAGTTGTGTGAAGTCCTCCAGTTTCCTATTTTTCCCTTGGAAAAGCAACAAAGTGTCTGTATTATTGTCTACGATATCTCTATATTATGCACAAATTCTCCATCTTGTTTCTTCTTGTTTACTTCCCAACCTCGGCACGAAGAGAAACGTGACTTGCCACAGGTTACCCAAGACTTGTTTGAAAACAGTGGGGGGCTTGGGTCCACTCATTTTTCGCACGCACTTTTTCCTCTTTCGCGACTATCTGGGAGCCTGGGAACAGGCTAAGTTTTGCCGTCTTGTCTAGTCAAACACATTTGAACATAGTTGACCATGGAATTGCAAAAGGTGCATGCATGGTAGATCAAGTGAAGCGTTGTTACCTTGCGGCACTTCATTCAAATTGACGAGCAATGAGCTCCTGTGGGAAGAGCGCAAACCTCATCAGCTCAAGCATGAGATCGTTGTCAAAATTTCCCGCATGATCTTGTTACAGGTCGGACAGAATACCTCCTTGGAAGAATACATAGGACAGACACTCTCGTTCCTAGAGCTATATTCTCTTTTACGCGTGGCCTCTGGTGATGTCAGTTCTGATGACGAGAACTATAAGTGATACAATGGAGGTAGAATATTAGAATTAGTCTGATGCTCTTCTGGTTTGTAGTTTTCTGAATGTTGCTTAGAAAGTTACAATTCAAAGACCCGAGACCGGATCTTTAAAATTAAAGGAACCTTACGCAGGTTACGTGAAAAGCGGAGAAACAAAAATGAATTCAAGGCAAATTCGAGATCTTTACATTTGGCGATATGGGCCTCTCCCAGATAAATAACTAGATTTCGCTTTGGAAGTTTTTTGCGAATCCATTTCAACTCCATGGCCATCATAATAACTTAACATTTGTAAATGCGTCTTATTAAGCTGTTTTGTCTTCTTTAATGGATTCTTTGCATTCAATGGCCTAAAGTGTCAACCCTAAGTACCACCACGTGTCTAAATATAGCTATACCTTGTTTTTATGCATTCTTTTTTCCCCACTGATTCCCATTTAGAGTACAAATGATAAATTGTCCTTAAGGGTGATTTTAAAATAGCTCATGACTTTAATCAGAAATATTTGCTTCGACGTTTCAATCACGTTCAAACGATATGGTCTTCGTCCTGTAATAAAATTGTGTTTTGAAGCAGAAATTTAGTGTGAATTCAGCCACATGTTTTGTTTGGATTTTCCGATTACCAAAAGGTACGCTTGTCATTATGATACGTCGGACTGAAAAAAAAAAGAAAAGCACATCATTGAAAGTCCATTTGCTCGGCTTAAAGTGTTGGAGACAATGTTTCCAGCGGTTTCCGATATGGAATTATTTTTGGCATACTGTTAGAAACTCGATAGCGACATGTACTTTTTGTTCAGAAGTGATCTTAATTGCTTTTATATACATACTACAAAAATAGCGCAGTAAGAAGACAGAGGCTCATATATTTAGCACTTTTCAATTAAGCAATCTTTTCAATCCACTAAAATCGAATAAGCACTTAATAAACTGTAAAGTTCTTTTCAATTGCTTTTCACTAGTGACAATTAGTAAGAGCTTCTCATTAACGTTGTAATTTTCGGTGAAAAGAATACAAATTGCGTACAGCAAGAGATCAGCCGCTGCCTAAAGCAAAGAGTTATCCATTAAAAACGCCCCCTTGGAGAAAGCATTATCGATCCTTAATCCACTCTTTTTTGTAATAGCACGAAAGTAAACCGAACAACGAATTTTATTTTTAACTTTCAATCATTTGAACGCACTTTTGAGACCGCCCTGGACATTTCTTTTTCTCTGTTTTATGTAATCATAAGCTTTTCTCCTATTTTCAACATATTAGTTTACACCCCGCGAAAGCGGCATAACTACGTCATAAAAATTTTCGTTCATTATTGAAATTTTCCGCGCACTTAAAGCAATGGGTGTAATGGACTGAAGGGAACAAAAGTCGCACATTTTGAACTGGAAACATTTGTTAAAAGATCAGTTTGGTGGCTCGTTGGATAAAAGGAAATTATTGCTTCCGAGTCTCTGAGATTCTCCTTTCGTGTTATTGCGTGAAGTTAACTCTGCATTTAATTTCAAGATTATTAAATGAAAGAGAGGAACTACTCGAGTCACACGCCATCTTCAGTGTCTGTATGGTCAACTTAGCCATCTGTGGCTTAGCGCTGGCTTTTCTATTGTTTCTAACGCCAAGTTTCATATTACTTAACGTTGGATTTCGCTGCTCAAGCTTGTTGAATCCAAGTGGAGATGTCATCGAAACGTATTACTGCGAAAAAGTCGACGGAGAACTGTCATATGCCTTAATAGGAAGTGGTTTTGTATTCTTATTGTTTGCACTGGGAACTCTAGCTTTTACAATCATCGTGTGGCTGAACTCAAGACATTCGATCGAGAGGAAGAATGGGTTATCAGAGAAAACAGGAGAAATATCAATTGTTTAAAACACACATCATGCACGAGTTGCTTCTCTAACATGTCTTTAAGAGAGGAATGACGCAATTGAAACCTTCACAAATAAATAATGCAGTGTTGTAAAACTGTATAGTTCTTAGCAAGTAATTTGCAGATTTTTGCAACTCCTTATAAGAAAAGCCAAATACATCTCCGTAATTATTTCAAGGGGGATTCCAGCTGGTTGATCGGTAAATAATCAGTCGGATTAAATGTTCAATGCATATACAGAAGAGACTACGATATAACATTGTCTAACCTTTTCGAATACGTTTTTTTAAACTGATAAAAAATAAGAAAAAGGGCATTTGAAAGCATTTGAAAATTGTGCATGTATTGATTAAACACGGAGTCGAATCTGATTCCTCTTTGAAATCTGGTTGAAAATATTTGCTTACTTCGTGCTTAAGTTGAGACCGAGACACACAGTGCATGAAAAACCTTATGTCGAGAAGAAAAACATAGCTATCCTTTCTTCATCTTAGAACCAGTACATTGTCTTCACGATTTAGTTTTACGACGGATGCAAAGTCGCAGTTATAGTCTCCTCGTTAAGTTCGAATTTGTGTTGCAGAACCTAGCACGTTTGCCTGAAAGAAACTTTTTACGAGGCGTTTTGTATTAGACTTAATATCGAAGCTTACATTCACCAAAGGTCTATTAAAAGTGAGGAGAAGATCGCTGTCTTGAAACTTCACGTCCGTACTCGATCCGTATTGATCGACCTTGATTGAATTTAAAAAAAAAACGAAAACAACGTTTTAGGCTCCAATTGCGAAAAAAACATGAATTTATGCATATGTATATTGTTAATAACTATGCAAAGCCTCTTAGGTTAAAAAGTACTAGTGGACGTTCTTATAGCAAAAAGATTGTACTGAATATAGACAATTCAAGAATACGTCAGTACACAGTCAAGATGCATCGGTGTAGCATGAAATCATCACTAATGATATATTCGCGGAACTCCAAAGGGTTGTGTTTTGCACCTGCTTTTAATCTTAACTATTCCGAGACGGCTTGAAAAGAAAGTGTCAATAATTCTTCGCTGTGTATTTACAAGAAGTAATGGTTCTTTGTCAAAGATACCAGTTATTACTAAATCTCTCTTTGTTTGGTATTCTGATGTTGACTCGAGGATGAGATGTTTAATATTCGAGTTTTATGTTACATGAAACTTTGTTGATCATGTTAAAAGCTACGCCACATAATACATTTAAATATCTCGTCGAACAGAAAAAGATATTGAGCAACTGCATAGTAGAGGCATATATTTTGTACGTTTTCCGAGCCATTACTGGCGAAAGTAGGCTGTTCAGTATGGCAAATTCATTACAATTGCGAAGTGCTTGATTCACGTTTAGTTTTGTTAATAATTAAGGCCGGTCATAATATGTTGGATTAGTATAATTTTACCCAAATGTAAAAACTGCCTTGCAGGGCTTTCAGTTTAAGTGGTCATAAACACGGAAAAAAAAAGGATTGCATTTTAGAAACTCAAACGTTAGAACCACCTGCCTTGAACAATGTAATAAACAGGACAACAGAAAAGTACTGCTCAATCACTTTCATTTTAAGGGTCAGTTATCACGTATGGATTATCATCATCCATGGACTTAAATGTGATAGCCGCATCTTGCAAAGCAAAGACAAAAAAGCAGGAAGTCAGTATACGTACTTCTCCGTACGTTTTCGTTGAATGGAAAGCTTGCTGCGTCTATCGCGTGTGCAACAGGTCTCCCAACAGTATTTTTAAACAATTTAATAAAATAATAAATTTTAACAAGGTCATGCTCGAAAAGAATACCTTGTAGTTTTCTGGTATGCGTTTAATCATCGTTGAGAAAAAATGTACAAAGGGAAATAAAGTGAGAACAGAAAAATATACTAAACTTTTACAAAACGCCATCGAGGAGCGGTTACCCCGAGACGCAGACTCCAGACTGTGAAGACCGTGTAGACCAGGGGTAAAATATGGCGTTACCTTCACTATTATTGAGAGCTAACAAGAGAGTATTAAGGTAAGAGAGGTAATCCCTCATATTGGCCCTATTCTCATCGTAATCCCTCTTAAGTTATTTTTAGATCTCCCGTGAGATCCGGTATTCCCACGAGGGTTAACTGATAGCCAATCATACGTCCCCATTTTCGCGAACGACGCGAATCATTGCGTGGGAATTCGTTCAGCTGTCAACATTGGTAAAAATGGGGACATGTGATTGGCTATCAGTAAACCCTCGTGGAAATACCGGATCTCGCAGGAGATCTAAAAATAACTTAAAAAGGATTACGATGGGAATAGGGCCAATATGAGGGATTACCTCTCTTACCTTCATACTCTCTTGGAGCTAACCGTAAACAGGCTAACCTGAATGTTAGGCTAACCGAATGTTATTTAGGCCTAATTCAGGTTAACCGAATTTTCATTTTACAGACGGTCTGCACAGTCTGCAGCCTGAGTTTTTTCACTAGGGAGCTTAAGCACGCGCGATTTTGAGATGAGGACGGCAAGCGGAAGTGACGGAAGTGAGCTGTTTTCCCTTTTAACTCGTCTTCCCACAAACACATTTCCATTGCTGAGTATCTTTTCTCCATGAGAGATGATTAGTATAAAAAACTGGGAGACAGAACTGCCCTGGCACGCGAAATTTTCTCTTCCAGTTGCCATACGCGTCTCAAAAACGCGCATGCTTAAGCTCCCTATTGTCCCATCGAGGACGGGTACAATAAACGTGGGGATACTATGGCGTTTTTTTCAAGATGGGGGTAATAGCTTGATTAAATTGTATACGTAGCAGCAAGGGCCAAAGCGCCGCATCTTGATAAAGGATCTGATGAACGTGTAGCTAGGAACAAGCGAGAAGTGAAAGGCTGATCAAACAGTGAAGGAATATTTGTTGTATTTACCAATATTTCTCAAGGCACCGCCTTTCCTCATCAGGTTGTTACAAGTTATGCTCTTTGGCTGATGGCACGTTACAATTTGAACAATTCGTTACAATGCTAAACAATTTTCTCGTTCAAATTGTAATGTCTCGTTAGGCAAAGAGCATTGCTTATAACACCCTGATGAAGATTGGATTTAGTCGTGCATGAATTCGCGTGAAAAATAGTCTAAAATGGGACAAGTAAACGAAATCGTATGAAAGCGACTGCATTTCATGATTTATGGGCACGAGTGACGTTTTGAAAGTTCTGAGAATTGCACGAGCTGTAATGGCAAGTAACCATGGATTTCGAAATGTACAAACAGCTGGTTCATACGATTTTTTATTATATGCTCAAAAAATCACTCCGTCGCTTTGTTTTCATAGCAACTTTTAATTCGTAATGCAATCTATAACCTCGCCGTTTTGCACCCTGTAACCCATTTATGCATTCGTCATTGACTAACCAGAAAGGCGATAGTTTGTGGAGTATATAACAAGAGAGATTGCTCATCGCGTTTATTCTTCGGCAAACGTTAACGTTAGTTGATGGACACTTGCTTTGAGCTCAGTCAGTTCTTGCCTGTTATAATTATATACAGATATAAATGCACCAATCACTATTTAGTCTTGACAGCCAATTACATCGATCATATCTAAACTCAACTTTCAGCCGACCAATAAGAACACGAAGAAGTTGACTAATGATATCTACGACCAGAGTTTTTATAGTATCTACTGACGTTACACAAATCACTTGACGCTGAAGATGACTTCCCGGCTCAGGTTGTCGAAACGTCAGTCAAAGTCATCTAAAATAGTCCTTCTCAGGACTGTACTCATACTTAATTATGACATAAAGTAACTTGTCAGAAGAGAGAGACAACCTAGAATAAGAGAATTCTTAATATGCTTTTACTGATGAAAACCATTCAGCAGCCTGCCTTTTGCAGTTTAACGCTAACGCGATATTAACGCCTGTGAAAAGAGTCCATTACCCAAGAGGAAAAAAAACAATATAAATATATATACCAAATCGGCTTACTCAATGTTGTACCCAATTAAAATCTTCCGGGGTTAGATTCTCTTTAGTATTCCCAAAGGGTTTGAATTGGGTACAACACTTGGTCTATTGTGTATTTTCGCGCAAACGTTGGTTTAAAAATAAACACTTCTCTGACGCTGATAGGGACAAACCTGATACCAGATTCTTGCTCCTGGCAAATGGACTCTTGGTCCATATCAATAAAAGGCTATAGATATATCAAAGATGTGCACTTTACAAGGACTAGGGCTTTTCATGATCATCCGACAAGATGAAACATGGACCTGCTCCCACCAAAGCCAAAAACCAACATGGGAAAGAGAACTTAATTCAAATATACAGGAACAACATACTTCAATTCGCTTCTCACTTACATTAAAAGTGCACCTTCCTGGACTAAATATATGTTAAAAGTTGAATTAAAAAAAAAAAAAAACATTTCACTTTTCATATTTTTCTTTCATTTCGATTTATTGAACTTAAATTGTAAAATTTCTATTTTACATTATACATATGTATCTGTAATTTCTAGGGCCCCTGTGGATATCAGCCTCATTGCTGATTGGGCTACCCGCTAGCTAGTCAAATATAAAAAAAAAAAACGTCACGCACGCACGCACTCACTCACTTAAGTATTTATGCGCATTACCCACTAGCATACCTTTGATTGACATGGCGTTTTCTCTCGGAGTGTTGGCCCGACTTCAAAAAATCTGTTGCACTGCAACAGATTTTTTGAATCAGACCGATTTTCATTTCCATGAACCGGTCGTTCATCGCCTGTCAAAATACACGCAAGATTTGCGCTCCGACGCCGTCGGGCCGACAACAATCTCGTACCCAGAGTCCTCGGGCTTTTTGGCCAGCGGGTGAGCACCCGGGCGCTCACCCGCTGGCCAAGAAGCCCGAGGACTCTGGGTACGAGATTGGGCCGAAAAATCTTATCGTGTAAACCGGCCTTAACCTAACTGGAATACGGTGTGAGTTCGGTGTGAGAAGATGTAGATATAGAGAAGCTCAGTCTTTTCTTATAAAATAAACGTATTGTGAATTTTGACATTTCCCTGGACGCTCAAATGAAAACAGTTTCTTTTGTCTTGACGTCTTTGTCCCTTGAGACCACGACCCGTCCAACCAACTCAAAGTGTAAATACTCCGCTGGAGTTGAATAAATACTTCGCTTAGTTGAAAGAACCAGGCTCTCTGGGCACAGTATTCTTTAAGAACTCGAACCTTTTGAAATTTCTGGGTTTCTTTATGTAATCAGTGATGAGATGTGTTGTTAATAGTCCAACTTTTGAACATTCACATATTTTCTGCGTCGCCTAATTTGCAATGTCAATGACCTCTTCACATTGAAAAGAAAAGCACATATTTTATTTCATATATTGACACCGATCAGCATAATAAATCCCCGTTCTTGATGAACCCAAGCAACACATAGTTTTGCGCAATTTGATTGTAAACAGATTTTCCCAAGAAGAACGTAATCGGTTTCACTCATGTATATAAAAATCTTCCTTCCAATTCTCCAAATGGTCACTTTTTTTCAAGGTAAGTAAATTTTAGCCTTTTGTACTTGATAGTGTTGATGGTGAAATTAATACGGAGGTTTGTGTTCTGCTTGGATGAATTTCATTTCTACAGTTCGAAATGAAATCCCATTTAACATTTAAACAAAATATTAAATTGTGGAGGCTTCGGATTGATCACTGATTCAATCACAGAGCGAGACCAGCATTTGATTTTCCAGTCGTCGGTTTGCAAAATAGGTCAGTATTAATAAAAGGGGCAGCCTCACAGAACGAACTCAAAATCAACGAAACGAAACGTTTTGACTTAGAGATCAAAATAGCG
>NC_090893.1:14562661-14585161 GCF_036669925.1 Montipora capricornis
GGCAACATTTTTCGTGCAATTTGTCAGGCAACAGCTTTTCGTCGCAAGCTGAAATTGTTTGGTGCGCGTATTACCACCTTCTTGCGAAACAAATTTAATTTTCATGTTGCAGTAAAGTAAAAGCTACGCCTACTTTTTGCAGCATAAAAATGTGTTATGCAAGAAGGTGGTAATACGCGCAACAAAGCATTTCAACTTGCAACGAAACATTATTGCGCGACAAGTTGCACGAAAAATGTTGCCCGTATTACTGGGCCTTAAAGATGACAATTTTAAAGCAAGGGGCTGACAGTTTAAAAGATGGCTTTTCGCGCTCGAAAAATTGTAGGGACTTTCGGGAAACGGCCCATGGTCATTTAATAATGATCGTTAAAACGGGTAACACCAATGCACTTTACTTCAAAAGACATTCGGCGAGATTAAAACTATAAGAATTTAATTAAAATACTAAAAAGGACTAACACTCGGGACACACTTTTTGTGTTGTGTGGTTGGTCGCCTAAGCCTAGACTCCTCTACAAAAAACGCAAGTCTGACAAGTCTTTGTGCCACTAGTGGTATCATTTTATCTTTTTCCACACTATTCCTTGTAAGAACTGAAGACTTTTAGTTTATAACTGGACGGCCTATTGTTTTATAACTTTTTTGTTTAAAGGACAACCAGGAACAAGTATTGGTATTGGATACGTGGGTCATACAGGTGAGGAAGAAAAACCGTATAATTTCTTGTGATATGTCAAAATGTTTCCGTCTTTAATATCAGATCCCTAAGGACTTCAAAGAGGACCGAAAATCTCGTGACGCACCCCCTTCAAAGAATGATAAGACGCCGGGCTAGCTAGTCTTGGAACCAAGCAAGAGCTTGATCAATTAAAACGATTTGTTACACCTTATTCACAGCAATGGAATAACGAATTCTTGCAGTGGAACGCCAGCGAATATGGGGATACAACTCGGGTCCATTTCGCACCCAAGGAAATTTGGGTTCCGGACATTGCGCTTTACAACAAGTAAGGATTTGGAGTTATGGAATAGGGGGTTGGGAGGGTAGGAGGTCGTTGAGTATATGACAAGAGTTGTAGGGGAGGGGGGGGGGGGAGGGGGGTTGAACGTTGAACGCAGACTGCGGCTAGGTTGGGCTAAGTTTAGCATATGTGTGGGAAAATATGCCTAAATGCGCTTTTAACTTTTTGATTTTGATTCCTGCAATGCCCTCAAGACAAACCAATTTCTCTCTAAATATTTTTATTAAAACAAAGCTAATTATGTTTTAAAGCGGATCACACATGTTTGCAAAGGCGTTGTTCGAAACGTTACAAAACAACATCCAAATGGAAATATTAATGCTCCTTAATCCTCTTTCACACTGACCAGGGAAGCGCTTAATTTCGATATATTTGTGAAAGGGCGTTTCCACACTCCGACATGTACTCAGATTGAGTTTTTTATCCCCAAACCGGAACGTTTCCGGCAATCCTTTCCTGCCATAACCGACTGTAATTTGCGCGATTTGTAGAACAAGTACAGCGGGTCATGTCATAAGCTGAAGGATCCAAAGTTAAAAGTTGATTGAATGCAAGCAAAGAACGAGTACTTTGGAACGGGGGCTGGCGTGAAGAATGGTGCCCATTCTTCTCGCGGGCTAGCCGGGCTCCTCGCTCGATAGCCTGTTCGCAGGCTAAAGCCAAAAGCAATGCTACTAATTATTTTCCAGCGGTGACGACCAAATTAACCTAGCAGGAGGTCCAAGCAAATTTGTAACGGATGTTGCGGTGAGGAGTACTGGGACATGCATTTGGAGCGGACCGGCGACATTCAAAGTTAATTGTGAAATGCAAATACACCGCTGGCCATTTGACGAACAAGAGTGCAGACTTGCATTCGGTTCCTACACCTATGGCGACAACTTGTTAAAAATTAAGTTGTTCAACGCCAAGAAGCAAATAACAAGTGAGCATTAACTAAGATTATTTATCATTTTTCTCCTAAAAGAAATCGATCTTAGAATTGTAACCCTCACTCACTCTTATTCCGCAGCGACAAACGTAAATTTAAGTACATTCAACAATTGTAATGAAACTTGGCGAAAGACAGCGCAGGAGAGCGTGGTTTCAATTGACAGGGCGCCCATGAGAAAATACAATGCACATTTGCCGTAGGGGACAGTGCAGCCCAGTGGTTAGGGCACTTGCCTTGAGATCCGGAGATCCCGGGTTCAAGATACGTTCTGATCACTCGTAGAATTTGTTTCAGGTAGTCCCTGGTTCAATTTCCTGGCTGCGCACTTGTAAATAACCAACTGGTTTGCCTCCGGTCAGCTGGAATTCCGAATCCTTTAAGGCTTAAAGTTGTTCTGTTCAATGCTCGGAGATATCAGCGACTAGCTACTCTAAAAATCGGAGGGAAAATAATGATACTTTTTTTTACTTTACTTTGACGGGCATGGAAAACCGGATTACCCTCAGAAAAGTCAAAGACCCATGTTAAGATTGACTCAACCTATTTTCAATCGCATGTGTTTGCTTTGGACAAGCCGGACACTTGGTGCAAACAATCTCACCAACACCATCATCATCATCATCATCATCACCATCATCAACATCATCGTCTTTACAAAAATTTGCTAGAAAAGAGTAAACAAGAGTTTACAAGAATGTCTATCTTTTCATTTTAGATCGTTTTGTTGAAAGTGGCAATTGGAAAATAGAGGAAATCACTCCTGAACTTTCGGAAACCGATCATGGAAATTGTTGTCGTTTTAAATTTAATGAGGTGGTTTACATCGTGAGAATGAAGCGCAAACCCCTGTACTATACGTTTTACCTTACAATACCATGCGTCATCCTGACAGTCATTGCTTTGAGCAGCTTTCTCATTCACGTGGAAAGCGGAGAGCGCGTTGGCTTCGTTACAACAGTCCTGCTGTCCTTTACAGTGTTTCTACTTATGATCCCATCGTTTTTGCCTGTCACCTCAGACGGCGTTCCTGTTTTGGGTGTTCTTCTCGAAGGTACTATGATCATCATAACCTTAGTCCTCTTTGCGAACATATTCGTCGTTTGGGTTTACTTCCAAGATGGAGAACCACCCGAATGGGTCCAGAAAATCAACCGGTTTTGCGGAAAACGGCAAAAGGCACGGAAAACAAATAATATTCAAGCTGCGGAGGTTGAAAGCCTACAACCAGCTCGTGACAAATCCGCCACGACGCCGTGCAGTCTTGAGTTAACAGGACTAAATAGCGTTAGACGCATGGAGAATGAACAACACATCAAGGAAACGCAAGGGTGTACGTGGCAAACAGTCTCTATCAAATTAGATCGCGGCTTTTTTGTACTATTTTTGGTTGTTGCTCTTGTTTCATATTCGGTTTATTTTAAAGCTGCTGTGTAGAGAGATAGGTATTGCAGGTGCCGCAAGTTCAGTGTCTGTCAAAATGAACATGGCCCCACAATGTAAAACGGTAATAGTCTACACAAAATACTTCCACGCGCAAATTCTGTGTAAAGAGGCCAGATCTTATTATCATGGTGTTACAGTATTGAGTGCCTTCCTGTATGCTTATTTCCCTGATTTTACTTTATGATTAAGACGATTTTTCGCATTTTGGGTTGCCACTCATTATGAAAGAAGGCAAGTTTGAATGCTTTGTGATTCATTAAGATACTCTATACCTGGGAACCAAATCCCACTAGAGGACCGTACTGCACTGTAAATATCGCCCGCATTTTGCCATTTAAATAATTGATGGAGACTAAAATATGACCAATATGTCGTTTGCCATAAAACTGGATCGCAACAGCTGCAACTATTAGCATTTATTAGCTGAACCGCGAAAAAAACTGTAAGAGCAATAGTCTAATCTCGATTTGTCTAAAGAACGAAGAAAAAAGAAGAGTCGAGGGCTGGGGATTTTAAGGGAAATAATTAGCTTTTTATGGAAATGAAAGAAAAATGCAAATAATATTGCCTACTGAAAGCAATATAAATATGGTCAGTCGTTAGTATTTTAAGTAAAGTAAGTAAATTAATTATGTTAGTATCCAAAGTATCGTTTGCGAGCTTTGTAATCTTTGTTGAGTAAGTAATGCTTATATGTTAACGTTTAATAGTATCTTTTATAATGTAAATTTTGAGTGATTTTTGCTGCCATAGTGAGTGAGCTTGAAGAAAACGAACGAAGCAGCTCTCTAATCTAAACTGACGTTACACTTGACTCTGAATATGACTTGGGTCTCTCACTCATTCACTCACTCATTTACTTAAACTTCGCATAGAAGCATGTTAAGATTTTCGATCATTGTCGGCTAGGAACGTTTCCCGAGCACTAGCCAAAGAAAAGCCGCCAAAATTTATCCTGAATTAACTTGATATGAACCGACCATCAGCTCTGTGACAGTACCGGTGCGACCGTGAACTCTTGCAATGCTCTACCAATGATTGAGCTGTTAAGCTAACTGCAGCACGGTGTGAGTTCGTAATAAACTTGTAGAAGATTTAGATATGAAGAGGCTCAGTATTTCCTTAGAAAATAAACGTATTGTGAGCAATCAATATAAAGCTGGACAGTGAAACAATTCGATGGCGAGGACTCAATTATATTGAAACCTGTAATGTTTACCGGTAAGCGGATGTTTTACGTGTGGCACAAGCCTCCTTCCATCGATAGACGTACGCCTACACTACGGACTACTGTTTCCTTTGGTTGGTTGGCCAAAAGGAGACACTAAATGGTCAAAGTAGGAGAGCAAAAGCAATGTAATAATTAACACAGGAGAACTGGTCAATTTCATAGTGAAATGCACATACCGTTTTGCCGAACCCATGTTGCACCGGAAACCAAAGGGTTATCCAATAGTCCATTCCAGTCCATACAAAGTTTTCCACACAAATTCCTCTCAACAGCCAAAGACGGGCTTAGTTTGTGACATAAAAGGTCCAAACTCTACCCATAAATAGCCCGCTTTGCTAAGTATTAAACTGTTAAAAGTGCGTTGTAATCCCAGAAAGACTTGCAAGGTGAGGTTGGTGCCCCAGGCATACTCGATCTGTGACCAGAACGACCGATCGATCGATGATGGACAAATGGTGAAGAAGACGGCGTTTGTTTCGCTGTTATTGAGCGTTTTTTACGTCTGGTGGTGGAGAGACATCATGAAGTCTTAAAGCCCGCAAGTCACCAGCACCTCTTGAAGAACTAAGGGGTGTTACGAGGTCGGCAATGCTTAAATTGCACGCCTCTTGAGCCAGACGGAGTCAAGTTATGGTAAAGACTTTCCAAGCTGCTCGCGGTGTAAATTGTTTAGACCTTTGCGAAAGCAGCACTCCAACAGGAATGAGGGCTCATTTGCCTTGTCATGTGCTGAATTTGGAGTGGATTCCGTGCGCAGCTTGGACACTCAACTATGACTTCACCATTCTTTTTGCGGGGAAACCGTTGCGAATGCGGGGAAGGATTACCCATAATTCATCTGTAACTGTAAAAAGGCTCGCATGCCGTGCTAATTGGTATGGATGGAAAGCTAAACTATCCTAGATTTTGACTATGCAAAAAACCGCGCGAAAAAACACCTATTAGACGAGGAATGGCGATTTTTCCAAAGGCATCGAAAACCGCGGTTTTTCGCCAAAGTGCAAAGGGGGGACCAAGGGAAAATTCTCAAAAACGGCTGATTTTTTGGGCAAACTTCGGAAGGCTAAAAAAATAGGAAATACAAGTCGCCTAATAGCCTAATTGGTATGGATGGAAAGCTAAACTATCCTAGATTTTGACTATGCAAAAAATCGCGCGAAAAAACACCTATTAGACGAGGAATGGCGATTTTTCCAAAGGCATCGAAAACCGCGGTTTTTCGCCAAAGTGCAAAGGGGGGACCAAGGGAAAATTCTCAAAAACGGCTGATTTTTTGGGCAAACTTCGGAAGGCTAAAAAAATAGGAAATACAAGTCGCCTAATAGCCTAATTGGTATGGATGGAAAGATAAACTAACATAGATTTTGACTATGCAAAAAATCGCGCGAAAAAACACCTATTAGACGAGGAATGGCGATTTTTCCAAAGGCATCGAAAACCGCGGTGTATCGCCAAAGTGCAAAGGGAGGACCAAGGGAAAATTCTCAAAAACGGCTGATTTTTTGGGCAAACTTCGGAAGGCTAAAAAAATAGGAAATACAAGTCGCCTAATAGCCTAATTGGTATGGATGGAAAGCTAAACTATCCTAGATTTTGACTATGCAAAAAACCGCGCGAAAAAACACCTATTAGACGAGGAATGGCGATTTTTCCAAAGGCATCGAAAACCGCGGTATTCCCGCAAACTCCCTAGGGGGAACCAACAAAATTCCCTCAAAAACGGCTGATTTTTTGGGCAAACTTCGGAAGGCTAAAAAAATAGGAAATACAAGTCGCCTAATAGCCTAATTGGTATGGATGGAAGCTTAACCTACCCTAGATTTTGACTATGCAAAAAACCGCGCGAAAAAACACCTATTAGACGAGGAATGGCCATTTTTCCAAAGGCATCGAAAACCGCGGTTAGGGGGGACCAAGGGAAAATTCTCAAAAACGGCTGATTTTTTGGGCAAACTTCGGAAGGCTAAAAAAATAGGAAATACAAGTCGCCTAATAGCCTAATTTGTATGGATGGAAAGCTAAACTATCCTAGATTTTGACTATGCAAAAAACCGCGCGAAAAAACACCTATTAGACGAGGAATGGCGATTTTTCCAAAGGCATGGAAAACCGCGGTTAGGGGGGACCAAGGGAAAATTCTCAAAAACGGCTGATTTTTTGGGCAAACTTCGGAAGGCTAAAAAAATAGGAAATACAAGTCGCCTAATAGCCTAATTGGTATGGATGGAAAGCTAAACTATCCTAGATTTTGACTATGCAAAAAACCGCGCGAAAAAACACCTATTAGACGAGGAATGGCCTATTTTACACAGTCATCGAAAACCGCGGTTTTTCGCCAAAGTGCAAAGGGGGGACCAAGGGAAAATTCTCAAAAACGGCTGATTTTTTGGGCAAACTTCGGAAGGCTAAAAAAATAGGAAATACAAGTCGCCTAATAGCCTAATTGGTATGGATGGAAAGCTAAACTATCCTAGATTTTGACTATGCAAAAAATCTCGCGAAAAAACACCTATTAGACGAGGAATGGCGATTTTTCCAAAGGCATCGAAAACCGCGGTTTTTCGCCAAAGTGCAAAGGGGGGACCAAGGGAAAATTCTCAAAAACGGCTGATTTTTTGGGCAAACTTCGGAAGGCTAAAAAAATAGGAAATACAAGTCGCCTAATAGCCTAATTGGTATGGATGGAAAGCTAAACTACCCTAGATTTTGACTATGCAAAAAACCGCGCGAAAAAACACCTATTAGAAGAGGAATGGCGATTTTTCCAAAGGCATCAAAAACCGCGGTCTTTCGCCAAAGTGCAAAGGGGGGACCAAGGGAAAATTCTCAAAAACGGCTGATTTTTTGGGCAAACTTCGGAAGGCTAAAAAAATAGGAAATACAAGTCGCCTAATAGCCTAATTGGTATGGATGGAAAGCTAAACTATCCTAGATTTTGACTATGCAAAAAACCGCGCGAAAAAACACCTATTAGACGAGGAATGGCGATTTTTCCAAAGGCATCGAAAACTGCGGCTAGGGGGGACCAAGGGAAAATTCTCAAAAACGGCTGATTTTTTGGGCAAACTTCGGAAGGCTAAAAAAATAGGAAATACAAGTCGCCTAATAGCCTAATTGGTATGGATGGAAAGCTAAACTATCCTAGATTTTGACTATGCAAAAAACCGCGCGAAAAAACACCTATTAGACGAGGAATGGCGATTTTTCCAAAGGCATCGAAAACCGCGGTTAGGGGGGACCAAGGGAAAATTCTCAAAAACGGCTGATTTTTTGGGCAAACTTCGGAAGGCTAAAAAAATAGGAAATACAAGTCGCCTAATAGCCTAATTTGTATGGATGGAAAGCTAAACTATCCTAGATTTTGACTATGCAAAAAACCGCGCGAAAAAACACCTATTAGACGAGGAATGGCGATTTTTCCAAAGGCATCGAAAACCGCGGTTTTTCGCCAAAGTGCAAAGGGGGGACCAAGGGAAAATTCTCAAAAACGGCTGATTTTTTGGGCAAACTTCGGAAGGCTAAAAAAATAGGAAATACAAGTCGCCTAATAGCCTAATTGGTATGGATGGAAAGCTAAACTATCCTAGATTTTGACTATGCAAAAAAAACACGGAAAAAAACACCTATTAGACGAGGAATGGCAATTTTTTCAAAGGCATCGAAAACCGCGGTTAGGGGGGACCAAGGGAAAATTCTCAAAAACGGCTGATTTTTTGGGCAAACTTCGGAAGGCTAAAAAAATAGGAAATACAAGTCGCCTAATAGCCTAATTGGTATGGATGGAAAGCTAAACTATCCTAGATTTTGACTATGCAAAAAACCGCGCGAAAAAACACCTATTAGACGAAGAATGGCGATTTTTCATAGGTATCGAAAACCACGGTTTTTCGCCAAAAATGCAAAGGGGGGACCAAGGGAAAATTCTCAAAAACGGCTGATTTTTTGGGCAAACTTCGGAAGGCTAAAAAAATAGGAAATACAAGTCGCCTAATAGCCTAATTGGTATGGATGGAAAGCTAAACTATCCTAGATTTTGACTATGCAAAAAATCGCGCGAAAAAACACCTATTAGACGAGGAATGGCGATTTTTCCAAAGGCATCGAAAACCGCGGTTTTTCGCCAAAGTGCAAAGGGGGGACCAAGGGAAAATTCTCAAAAACGGCTGATTTTTTGGGCAAACTTCGGAAGGCTAAAAAAATAGGAAATACAAGTCGCCTAATAGCCTAATTGGTATGGATGGAAAGCTAAAATACCCTAGATTTTGACTATGCATAAAACCGCGCGAAAAAACACATATTAGACGAGGAATGGCGATTTTTCCAAAGGCATCGAAAACCGCGGTCTTTCGCCAAAGTGCAAAGGGGGGACCAAGGGAAAATTCTCAAAAACGGCTGATTTTTTGGGCAAACTTCGGAAGGCTAAAAAAATAGGAAATACAAGTCGCCTAATAGCCTAATTGGTATGGATGGAAAGCTAAACTATCCTAGATTTTGACTATGCAAAAAACCGCGCGAAAAAACACCTATTAGACGAGGAATGGCGATTTTTCCAAAGGCATCGAAAACCGCGGCTAGGGGGGACCAAGGGAAAATTCTCAAAAACGGCTGATTTTTTGGGCAAACTTCGGAAGGCTAAAAAAATAGGAAATACAAGTCGCCTAATAGCCTAATTGGTATGGATGGAAAGCTAAACTATCCTAGATTTTGACTATGCAAAAAACCGCGCGAAAAAACACCTATTAGACGAGGAATGGCGATTTTTCCAAAGGCATCGAAAACCGCGGTTAGGGGGGACCAACGTAAAATTCTCAAAAACGGCTGATTTTTTGGGCAAACTTCGGAAGGCTAAAAAAATAGGAAATACAAGTCTCCTAATAGACTAATTTGTATGGATGGAAAGCTAAACTATCCTAGATTTTGACTATGAAAAAAACCGCGCGAAAAAACACCTATTAGACGAGGAATGGCCATTTTTCCAAAGGCATGGAAAACCGCGGTTAGGGGGGACCAAGGGAAAATTCTCAAAAACGGCTGATTTTTTGGGCAAACTTCGGAAGGCTAAAAAAATAGGAAATACAAGTCGCCTAATAGCCTAATTGGTATGGATGGAAAGCTAAACTATCCTAGATTTTGACTATGCAAAAAACCGCGCGAAAAAACACCTATTAGACGAAGAATGGCGATTTTTCATAGGTATCGAAAACCACGGTTTTTCGCCAAAAATGCAAAGGGGGGACCAAGGGAAAATTCTCAAAAACGGCTGATTTTTTGGGCAAACTTCGGAAGGCTAAAAAAATAGGAAATACAAGTCGCCTAATAGCCTAATTGGTATGGATGGAAAGCTAAACTATCCTAGATTTTGACTATGCAAAAAAAACACGGAAAAAAACACCTATTAGACGAGGAATGGCAATTTTTTCAAAGGCATCGAAAACCGCGGTTTTTCGCCAAAGTGCAAAGGGGGGACCAAGGGAAAATTCTCAAAAACGGCTGATTTTTTGGGCAAACTTCGGAAGGCTAAAAAAATAGGAAATACAAGTCGCCTAATAGCCTAATTGGTATGGATGGAAAGCTAAACTACCCTAGATTTTGACTATGCAAAAAACCGCGCGAAAAAACACCTATTAGACGAGGAATGGCGATTTTTCCAAAGGCATCGAAAACCGCGGTCTTTCGCCAAAGTGCAAAGGGGGGACCAAGGGAAAATTCTCAAAAACGGCTGATTTTTTGGGCAAACTTCGGAAGGCTAAAAAAATAGGAAATACAAGTCGCCTAATAGCCTAATTGGTATGGATGGAAAGCTAAACTATCCTAGATTTTGACTATGCAAAAAACCGCGCGAAAAAACACCTATTAGACGAGGAATGGCGATTTTTCCAAAGGCATCGAAAACTGCGGCTAGGGGGGACCAAGGGAAAATTCTCAAAAACGGCTGATTTTTTGGGCAAACTTCGGAAGGCTAAAAAAATAGGAAATACAAGTCGCCTAATAGCCTAATTGGTATGGATGGAAAGCTAAACTATCCTAGATTTTGACTATGCAAAAAACCGCGCGAAAAAACACCTATTAGACGAGGAATGGCAATTTTTCCAAAGGCATCGAAAACCGCGGTTAGGGGGGACCAAGGGAAAATTCTCAAAAACGGCCGATTTTTTGGGCAAACTTCGGTAGGCTAAAAAAATAGGAAATACAAGTTGTCTAATAGCCTAATGGGTATGGATGGAAAGCTAAAGTATCCTAGATTTTGACTATGCAAAAAACCGCGCGAAAAAACACCTATTAGACGAGGAATGGCAATTTTTCCTAGGTATCGAAAACCACGGTTTTTCGCCAAAAATGCAAAGGGGGACCAAGGGAAAATTCTCAAAAACGGCCGATTTTTTGGGCAAACTTCGGTAGGCTAAAAAAATAGGAAATACAAGTCGCCTAATAGCCTAATTGGTATGGATGGAAAGCTAAACTATCCTAGATTTTGACTATGCAAAAAACCGCGCGAAAAAACACCTATTAGACGAGGAATGGCAATTTTTCCAAAGGCATCGAAAACCGCGGTTTTTCGCCAAAGTGCAAAGGGGGGACCAAGGGAAAATTCTCAAAAACGGCTGATTTTTTGGGCAAACTTCGGAAGGCTAAAAAAATAGGAAATACAAGTCGCCTAATAGCCTAATTGGTATGGATGGAAAGCTAAATTATCCTAGATTTTGACTATGCAAAAAACCGCGCGAAAAAACACCTATTAGACGAGGAATGGTAATTTTTCCAAAGGCATCGAAAAGCGCGGTTTATCGCCAAAGTGCAAAGGGGGGACCAAGGGAAAATTCTCAAAAACGGCTGATTTTTTGGGCAAACTTCGGAAGGCTAAAAAAATAGGAAATACAAGTCGCCTAATAGCCTAATTGGTATGGATGGAAAGCTAAACTATCCTAGATTTTGACTATGCAAAAAACCGCGCGAAAAAACACCTATTAGACGAGGAATGGCGATTTTTCCAAAGGCATCGAAAACCGCGGCTAGGGGGGACCAAGGGAAAATTCTCAAAAACGGCTGATTTTTTGGGCAAACTTCGGAAGGCTAAAAAAATAGGAAATACAAGTCGCCTAATAGCCTAATTGGTATGGATGGAAAGCTAAACTATCCTAGATTTTGACTATGCAAAAAACCGCGCGAAAAAACACCTATTAGACGAGGAATGGCGATTTTTCCAAAGGCATGGAAAACCGCGGTTAGGGGGGACCAAGGGAAAATTCTCAAAAACGGCTGATTTTTTGGGCAAACTTCGGAAGGCTAAAAAAATAGGAAATACAAGTCGCCTAATAGCCTTATTTGTATGGATGTAAAGATAAACTATCCTAGATTTTGACTATGCAAAAAACCGCGCGAAAAAACACCTATTAGACGAGGAATGGCGATTTTTCCAAAGGCATCGAAAACCGCGGTTAGGGGGGACCAAGGGAAAATTCTCAAAAACGGCTGATTTTTTGGGCAAACTTCGGAAGGCTAAAAAAATAGGAAATACAAGTCGCCTAATAGCCTAATTGGTATGGATGGAAAGCTAAACTATCCTAGATTTTGACTATGCAAAAAACCGCGCGAAAAAACACCTATTAGACGAAGAATGGCGATTTTTCATAGGTATCGAAAACCACGGTTTTTCGCCAAAAATGCAAAGGGGGGACCAAGGGAAAATTCTCAAAAACGGCTGATTTTTTGGGCAAACTTCGGAAGGCTAAAAAAATAGGAAATACAAGTCGCCTAATAGCCTAATTGGTATGGATGGAAAGCTAAACTATCCTAGATTTTGACTATGCAAAAAAAACACGGAAAAAAACACCTATTAGACGAGGAATGGCAATTTTTTCAAAGGCATCGAAAACCGCGGTTTTTCGCCAAAGTGCAAAGGGGGGACCAAGGGAAAATTCTCAAAAACGGCTGATTTTTTGGGCAAACTTCGGAAGGCTAAAAAAATAGGAAATACAAGTCGCCTAATAGCCTAATTGGTATGGATGGAAAGCTAAACTATCCTAGATTTTCACTATGCAAAAAACCGCGCGAAAAAACACCTATTAGAAGAGGAATGGCGATTTTTCCAAAGGCATCAAAAACCGCGGTCTTTCGCCAAAGTGCAAAGGGGGGACCAAGGGAAAATTCTCAAAAACGGCTGATTTTTTGGGCAAACTTCGGAAGGCTAAAAAAATAGGAAATACAAGTCGCCTAATAGCCTAATTGGTATGGATGGAAAGCTAAACTATCCTAGATTTTGACTATGCAAAAAACCGCGCGAAAAAACACCTATTAGACGAGGAATGGCGATTTTTCCAAAGGCATCGAAAACCGCGGCTAGGGGGGACCAAGGGAAAATTCTCAAAAACGGCTGATTTTTTGGGCAAACTTCGGAAGGCTAAAAAAATAGGAAATACAAGTCGCCTAATAGCCTAATTGGTATGGATGGAAAGCTAAACTATCCTAGATTTTGACTATGCAAAAAACCGCGCGAAAAAACACCTATTAGACGAGGAATGGCGATTTTTCCAAAGGCATCGAAAACCGCGGTTAGGGGGGACCAAGGGAAAATTCTCAAAAACGGCAGATTTTTTGGGCAAACTTCGGAAGGCTAAAAAAATAGGAAATACAAGTCGCCTAATAGCCTAATTCGTATGGATGGAAAGCATAACTATCCTACATTTTGACTATGCAAAAAACCGCGCGAAAAAACACCTATTAGACGAGGAATGGCGATTTTTCCAAAGGCATCGAAAACCACGGTTAGGGGGGACCAAGGGAAAATTCTCAAAAACGGCTGATTTTTTGGGCAAACTTCGGAAGGCTAAAAAAATAGGAAATACAAGTCGCCTAATAGCCTAATTGGTATGGATGGAAAGCTAAACTATCCTAGATTTTGACTATGCAAAAAACCGCGCGAAAAAACACCTATTAGACGAGGAATGGCGATTTTTCAAAGGTATCGAAAACCACGGTTTTTCGCCAAAAATGCAAAGGGGGGACCAAGGGAAAATTCTCAAAAACGGCTGATTTTTTGGGCAAACTTCGGAAGGCTAAAAAAATAGGAAATACAAGTCGCCTAATAGCCTAATTGGTATGGATGGAAAGCTAAACTATCCTAGATTTTGACTATGCAAAAAACCACGCGAAAAAACACCTATTAGACGAGGAATGGCGATTTTTCCAAAGGCATCGAAAACCGCGGTTTTTCGCCAAAGTGCAAAGGGGGGACCAAGGGAAAATTCTCAAAAACGGCTGATTTTTTGGGCAAACTTCGGAAGGCTAAAAAAATAGGAAATACAAGTCGCCTAATAGCCTAATTGGTATGGATGGAAAGCTAAACTACCCTAGATTTTCACTATGCAAAAAACCGCGCGAAAAAACACCTATTAGACGAGGAATGGCCATTTTTCCAAAGGCATCGAAAACCGCGGTTTTTCGCCAAAGTGCAAAGGGGGGACCAAGGGAAAATTCTCAAAAACGGCTGATTTTTTGGGCAAACTTCGGAAGGCTAAAAAAATAGGAAATACAAGTCGCCTAATAGCCTAATTGGTATGGATGGAAAGCTAAACTATCCTAGATTTTGACTATGCAAAAAACCGCGCGAAAAAACACCTATTAGACGAGGAATGGCGATTTTTCCAAAGGCATCGAAAACCGCGGCTAGGGGGGACCAAGGGAAAATTCTCAAAAACGGCTGATTTTTTGGGCAAACTTCGGAAGGCTAAAAAAATAGGAAATACAAGTCGCCTAATAGCCTAATTGGTATGGATGGAAAGCTAAACTATCCTAGATTTTGACTATGCAAAAAACCGCGCGAAAAAACACCTATTAGACGAGGAATGGCGATTTTTCCAAAGGCATCGAAAACCGCGGTTAGGGGGGACCAAGGGAAAATTCTCAAAAACGGCTGATTTTTTGGGCAAACTTCGGAAGGCTAAAAAAATAGGAAATACAAGTCGCCTAATAGCCTAATTAGTATGGATGGAAAGCTAAACTATCCTAGATTTTGACTATGCAAAAAACCGCGCGAAAAAACACTTATTAGACGAGGAATGGCGATTTTTCCAAAGGCATGGAAAACCGCGGTTAGGGGGGACCAAGGGAAAATTCTCAAAAACGGCTGATTTTTTGGGCAAACTTCGGAAGGCTAAAAAAATAGGAAATACAAGTCGCCTAATAGCCTAATTGGTATGGATGGAAAGCTAAACTATCCTAGATTTTGACTATGCAAAAAACCGCGCGAAAAAACACCTATTAGACGAAGAATGGCGATTTTTCATAGGTATCGAAAACCACGGTTTTTCGCCAAAGTGCAAAGGGGGGACCAAGGGAAAATTCTCAAAAACGGCTGATTTTTTGGGCAAACTTCGGAAGGCTAAAAAAATAGGAAATACAAGTCGCCTAATAGCCTAATTGGTATGGATGGAAAGCTAAACTATCCTAGATTTTGACTATGCAAAAAACCGCGCGAAAAAACACCTATTAGACGAGGAATGGCGATTTTTCCAAAGGCATCGAAAACCGCGGTTTTTCGCCAAAGTGCAAAGGGGGGACCAAGGGAAAATTCTCAAAAACGGCTGATTTTTTGGGCAAACTTCGGAAGGCTAAAAAAATAGGAAATACAAGTCGCCTAATAGCCTAATTGGTATGGATGGAAAGCTAAACTATCCTAGATTTTGACTATGCAAAAAAAACACGGAAAAAAACACCTATTAGACGAGGAATGGCGATTTTTCCAAAGGCATCGAAAACCGCGGTTTTTCGCCAAAGTGCAAAGGGGGGACCAAGGGAAAATTCTCAAAAACGGCTGATTTTTTGGGCAAACTTCGGAAGGCTAAAAAAATAGGAAATACAAGTCGCCTAATAGCCTAATTGGTATGGATGGAAAGCTAAACTATCCTAGATTTTGACTATGCAAAAAACCGCGCGAAAAAACACCTATTAGACGAGGAATGGCGATTTTTCCAAAGGCATCGAAAACCGCGGTTTTTCGCCAAAGTGCAAAGGGGGGACCAAGGGAAAATTCTCAAAAACGGCTGATTTTTTGGGCAAACTTCGGAAGGCTAAAAAAATAGGAAATACAAGTCGCCTAATAGCCTAATTGGTATGGATGGAAAGCTAAACTATCCTAGATTTTGACTATGCAAAAAAAACACGGAAAAAAACACCTATTAGACGAGGAATGGCGATTTTTCCAAAGGCATCGAAAACCGCGGTTTTTCGCCAAAGTGCAAAGGGGGGACCAAGGGAAAATTCTCAAAAACGGCTGATTTTTTGGGCAAACTTCGGAAGGCTAAAAAAATAGGAAATACAAGTCGCCTAATAGCCTAATTGGTATGGATGGAAAGCTAAACTATCCTAGATTTTCACTATGCAAAAAACCGCGCGAAAAAACACCTATTAGACGAGGAATGGCGATTTTTCCAAAGGCATCAAAAACCGCGGTCTTTCGCCAAAGTGCAAAGGGGGGACCAAGGGAAAATTCTCAAAAACGGCTGATTTTTTGGGCAAACTTCGGAAGGCTAAAAAAATAGGAAATACAAGTCGCCTAATAGCCTAATTGGTATGGATGGAAAGCTAAACTATCCTAGATTTTGACTATGCAAAAAACCGCGCGAAAAAACACCTATTAGACGAGGAATGGCGATTTTTCCAAAGGCATCGAAAACCGCGGCTAGGGGGGACCAAGGGAAAATTCTCAAAAACGGCTGATTTTTTGGGCAAACTTCGGAAGGCTAAAAAAATAGGAAATACAAGTCGCCTAATAGCCTAATTGGTATGGATGGAAAGCTAAACTATCCTAGATTTTGACTATGCAAAAAACCGCGCGAAAAAACACCTATTAGACGAGGAATGGCGATTTTTCCAAAGGCATCGAAAACCGCGGTTAGGGGGGACCAAGGGAAAATTCTCAAAAACGGCTTATTTTTTGGGCAAACTTCGGAAGGCTAAAAAAATAGTAAATACCAGTCGCCTAATAGCATAATTTGTATGGATGGAAAGCTAAAATATCCTAGATTTTGACTATGCAAAAAACCGCGCGAAAAAACACCTATTAGACGAGGAATGGCAATTTTTCCAAAGGCATCGAAAACCGCGGTTAGGGGGGACCAAGGGAAAATTCTCAAAAACGGCTGATTTTTTGGGCAAACTTCGGAAGGCTAAAAAAATAGGAAATACAAGTCGCCTAATAGCCTAATTGGTATGGATGGAAAGCTAAACTATCCTAGATTTTGACTATGCAAAAAACCGCGCGAAAAAACACCTATTAGACGAAGAATGGCGATTTTTCATAGGTATCGAAAACCACGGTTTTTCGCCAAAAATGCAAAGGGGGGACCAAGGGAAAATTCTCAAAAACGGCTGATTTTTTGGGCAAACTTCGGAAGGCTAAAAAAATAGGAAATACAAGTCGCCTAATAGCCTAATTGGTATGGATGGAAAGCTAAACTATCCTAGATTTTGACTATGCAAAAAACCGCGCGAAAAAACACCTATTAGACGAGGAATGGCGATTTTTCCAAAGGCATCGAAAACCGCGGTTTTTCGCCAAAGTGCAAAGGGGGGACCAAGGGAAAATTCTCAAAAACGGCTGATTTTTTGGGCAAACTTCGGAAGGCTAAAAAAATAGGAAATACAAGTCGCCTAATAGCCTAATTGGTATGGATGGAAAGCTAAACTATCCTAGATTTTGACTATGCAAAAAACCGCGCGAAAAAACACCTATTAGACGAGGAATGGCGATTTTTCCAAAGGCATCGAAAACCGCGGTTTTTCGCCAAAGTGCAAAGGGGGGACCAAGGGAAAATTCTCAAAAACGGCTGATTTTTTGGGCAAACTTCGGAAGGCTAAAAAAATAGGAAATACAAGTCGCCTAATAGCCTAATTGGTATGGATGGAAAGCTAAACTATCCTAGATTTTGACTATGCAAAAAACCGCGCGAAAAAACACCTATTAGACGAGGAATGGCGATTTTTCCAAAGGCATCGAAAACCGCGGCTAGGGGGGACCAAGGGAAAATTCTCAAAAACGGCTGATTTTTTGGGCAAACTTCGGAAGGCTAAAAAAATAGGAAATACAAGTCGCCTAATAGCCTAATTGGTATGGATGGAAAGCTAAACTATCCTAGATTTTGACTATGCAAAAAACCGCGCGAAAAAACACCTATTAGACGAGGAATGGCCATTTTTCCAAAGGCATCGAAAACCGCGGTTAGGGGGGACCAAGGGAAAATTCTCAAAAACGGCTGATTTTTTGGGCAAACTTCGGAAGGCTAAAAAAATAGGAAAGACCACTCTCCTAACACCCTAATCTGCATAGATGGAAAGCTAAACTATCCTAGATTTTGACTATGCAAAAAACCGCGCGAAAAAACACCTATTAGACGAGGAATGGCCATTTTTCCAAAGGCATCGAAAACCGCGGTTAGGGGGGACCAAGGGAAAATTCTCAAAAACGGCTGATTTTTTGGGCAAACTTCGGAAGGCTAAAAAAATAGGAAATACAAGTCGCCTAATAGCCTAATTGGTATGGATGGAAAGCTAAACTATCCTAGATTTTGACTATGCAAAACACCGCGCGAAAAAACACCTATTAGACGAGGAATGGCAATTTTTCCAAAGGGATCGAAAACCGCAGTTTTTCGCCAAAGTGCAAAGGGGGGACCAAGGGAAAATTCTCAAAAACGGTCGATTTTTTGAGCAAACTTCGGAAGGCTAAAAAAATAGGAAATACAAGTCGCCTAATAGCCTAATTGGTATGGATGGAAAGCTAAAGTATTCTAGATTTTGACTATGCAAAAAACCGCGCGAAAAAACACCTATTAGACGAGGAATGGCGATTTTTCCAAAGGCATCGAAAACCGCGGTTTTTCGCCAAAGTGCAAAGGGGGGACCAAGGGAAAATTCTCAAAAACGGCTGATTTTTTGGGCAAACTTCGGAAGGCTAAAAAAATAGGAAATACAAGTCGCCTAATAGCCTAATTGGTATGGATGGAAAGCTAAACTATCCTAGATTTTGACTATGCAAAAAACCGCGCGAAAAAACACCTATTAGACGAGGAATGGCGATTTTTCCAAAGGCATCGAAAACCGCGGTCTTTCGCCAAAGTGCAAAGGGGGGACCAAGGGAAAATTCTCAAAAACGGCCGATTTCTTGGGCACAACTTCGGAAGGCTAAAAAAATAGGAAATACAAGTCGCCTAATAGCCTAATTGGTATGGATGGAAAGCTAAACTATCCTAGATTTTGACTATGCAAAAAACCGCGCGAAAAAACACCTATTAGACGAGGAATGGCCATTTTTCCAAAGACATGGAAAACCGCGGTTTTTCGCCAAAGTGCAAAGGGGGGACCAAGGGAAAATTCTCAAAAACGGCTGATTTTTTGGGCAAACTTCGGAAGGCTAAAAAAATAGGAAATACAAGTCGCCTAATAGCCTAATTGGTATGGATGGAAAGCTAAACTATCCTAGATTTTGACTATGCAAAAAATCGCGCGAAAAAACACCTATTAGACGAGGAATGGCGATTTTTCCAAAGGCATGGAAAACCGCGGTTTTTCGCCAAAGTGCAAAGGGGGGACCAAGGGAAAATTCTCAAAAACGGCTGATTTTTTGGGCAAACTTCGGAAGGCTAAAAAAATAGGAAATACAAGTCGCCTAATAGCCTAATTGGTATGGATGGAAAGCTAAACTATCCTAGATTTTGACTATGCAAAAAACCGCGCGAAAAAACACCTATTAGACGAGGAATAGCGATTTTTCCAAAGGCATCGAAAACCGCGGTTTTTCGCCAAAGTGCAAAGGGGGGACCAAGGGAAAATTCTCAAAAACGGCTGATTTTTTGGGCAAACTTCGGAAGGCTAAAAAAATAGGAAATACAAGTCGCCTAATAGCCTAATTGGTATGGATGGAAAGCTAAACTATCCTAGATTTTGACTATGCAAAAAACCGCGCGAAAAAACACCTATTAGACGAGGAATGGCGATTTTTCCAAAGGCATCGAAAACCGCGGTTTTTCGCCAAAGTGCAAAGGGGGGACCAAGGGAAAATTCTCAAAAACGGCTGATTTTTTGGGCAAACTTCGGAAGGCTAAAAAAATAGGAAATACAAGTCGCCTAATAGCCTAATTGGTATGGATGGAAAGCTAAACTATCCTAGATTTTGACTATGCAAAAAACCGCGCGAAAAAACACCTATTAGACGAGGAATGGCGATTTTTCCAAAGGCATCGAAAACCGCGGTTAGGGGGGACCAAGGGAAAATTCTCAAAAACGGCTGATTTTTTGGGCAAACTTCGGAAGGCTAAAAAAATAGGAAATACAAGTCGCCTAATAGCCTAATTGGTATGGATGGAAAGCTAAACTATCCTAGATTTTGACTATGCAAAAAACCGCGCGAAAAAACACCTATTAGACGAGGAATGGCGATTTTTCCAAAGGCATCGAAAACCGCGGTTATTTCCCAAAGTGCAAAGAGAGGACCAAGGGAAAATTCTCAAAAAACGGCTGAATTTTTGGGCAAACTTCGAAAGGCTAAAAAAATAGGAAATACAAGTCGCCTAATAGCCTAATTGGTATGGATGGAAAGCTAAACTATCCTAGATTTTGACTATGCAAAAAACCGCGCGAAAAAACACCTATTAGACGAGGAATGGCGATTTTTCCAAAGGCATCGAAAACCGCGGTTTTTCGCCAAAGTGCAAAGGGGGGACCAAGGGAAAATTCTCAAAAACGGCTGATTTTTTGGGCAAACTTCGGAAGGCTAAAAAATAGGAAATACAAGTCGCCTAATAGCCTAATTGGTATGGATGGAAAGCTAAACTATCCTAGATTTTGACTATGCAAAAAACCGCGCAAAAAAACACCTATTAGACTAGGAATGGCAATTTTTCCAAAGGGATCGAAAACCGCAGTTTTTTTTGCCAAAGTGCAAAGGGGGGACCAAGGGAAAATTCTCAAAAACGGTCGATTTTTTGGGCAAACTTCGGAAGGCTAAAAAAATAGGAAATACAAGTCGCCTAATAGCCTAATTGGTATGGATGGAAAGCTAAACTATCCTAGATTTTCACTATGAAAAAAAACCGCGCGAAAAAACATTTATTAGACGAGGAATGGCGATTTTTCCAAAGGCTTTAAAAACTGCGATTTTTCGCCAAAGTGCAAAGGGGGGACCAAGGGAAAATTGTCAAAAACGGCTGATTTTTGGGGCAAACTTCGGAAGGCTAAAAAAATAGGAAATACAAGTCGCCTAATAGCCTAATTGGTATGGATGGAAAGCTAAACTATCCTAGATTTTGATTATGCAAAAAATCGCGCGAAAAAACACCTATTAGACGAGGAATGGCGATTTTTCCAAAGGCATCGAAAACCGCGGTTTTTCGCCAAAGTGCAAAGGGAGGACCAAGGGAAAATTCTCAAAAACGGCTGATTTTTTGGGCAAACTTCGGAAGGCTAAAAAAATAGGAAATACAAGTCGCCTAATAGCCTAATTGGTATGGATGGAAAGCTAAACTATCCTAGATTTTGACTATGCAAAAAACCGCGCGAAAAAAACACCTATTAGACGAGGAATGGAGATTTTTTAAAATGCATCGAAAACCGCGGTTTTTTGTTAAAGTGCAAATGGGGGACCAAGGGAAAATTCTCAAAAACGGCTGATTTTTTGGGCAAACTTCGGAAGGCTAAAAAAATAGGAAATACAAGTTGTCTAATAGCCTAATGGGTATGGATGGAAAGCTAAAGTATCCTAGATTTTGACTATGCAAAAAACCGCGCGAAAAAACACCTATTAGACGAGGAATGGCAATTTTTCCTAGGTATCGAAAACCACGGTTTTTCGCCAAAGATCAAAGATAGAACCAAGGGAAAATCCTCAAAAACGGCCGATTTTTTAAGGCAAACTTAGGAAGGCTAAAAAAATAGGAAATACAAGTCGTCTAATAGCCTAATTGGTGTTGAAATTCAGTCGACCCTTTGGTTAAACTCAGACTTTGCCGATGATCTGGCCCGTCTTTCACACAACCATGAACAGATGCAAAGCAAGACCACTGGACTGGCGGCAGCATAAAAAAGAACAGGACTGAAGATCAACTGGAAAGAAGCTTAACGAAAAGCTCAAATTCGAGTTCGCTGGCGAGGGGTTGGCAATTGGCCCATGCTCCACCTGGAGCGATGGGCCTAAGTAAGTAAGTAAGTAAGTAAGTCAGATTGCTATTCACCGACGTAGTCCTTGCTTTAAGTCCCTAGCGGTTAAATTACACCTATGTGGTGTTACATTCTTGCCAACGGAGATTAAACCTAATTTCGACTCTCACTAAATCGTGTTTACATAATCAGCCTAAGTTTATTAAAAAGTACCTTGCGAGCAGAGTCTCCATCTAGGGTAATCATCTTCATCATCATTATCATCATTTTATTAATTTAAAGTACAAATTACAACAATAATCCTGCGCAACCCGCAGATAGCAAAGCTAACATTACATTAAGTTACAAGTTAGTAATTAAAAAGAGAAGGTCGCTGAAAAGTTCAACAAAATACTCATGCACAGATTTTTTACTTCGCCTCATAGGAAATTTTCAACCAACCTCTACAGGCAGCAATAACAATAGAGAAATGTACGACTTCTGGCGGACAAACAAGAGAAATTAATGAGAAATTTTTTGTTTTCGTTCACCAACATGGTGGCGATGACGTCACGTGAAAACCTCCTATGTGCAATGTCATCGACCTCTTCAGATTCAAAAGAAAAACATATTTAATTTCATATATTGGCACCGATCAGGATAATTAATCCCCGTTAGTGATGAACGCAAGCAACAGATAGGTTTGCGGAATTTGATTGTAAACAGATTTTCCCAATAAG
>NC_090893.1:14590161-14600161 GCF_036669925.1 Montipora capricornis
TTCTAATACCGCATTTTCCCCTTTTTCGGATTCGGATTTCAAGGCATTGAAGACTGTGAAAATTTTCAGTTTTGTTGATGCCTACATTTTGTTATTGGACATTTGACTGTAAATACAATATGTAGTCTAATATTTTAAAAAATACAACCACACTTTTGAATTTATGGAACATGTTTCGATGTTTCAAACATCATCTTCAGCCATCGAAACATCGAAACATGTTCCGTAAATTCAAAAGTGTGGTTGTATTTTTTAAAATATTAGTAACACTTGTGTTATCCAGACAATATGTAGTCTACAAATGAAACTATGCTGAGAAGGACACCAATCCTACAAGACAGCGCGCGCTCAGTTTCCGCTTCCCGAAAACAAAAATAAAATACAAACGCGGTGACCGAATGATTCTAAAACAATTATGGAACTCGTTTACCGCAAAATATCGTGATTGGTCTGTCAGTGTCTCGCAGATCAATTATTGGCCTTAGCCTTCGGCTTCGGGAAATAATTGATCTATTCGCCACTGGCAAATCATATTTTGCTCAACCTCGCCCAATAATTAATAATTGTTAATTCACTGAAACACTGAGGTGAGTAATTATGTTGGTATGTAGCAGGCAATCGACAGAAAATGATTTAGCAAAACGAAGACAGGAAGCCACTTTGTTTCTCTTCCGCTGCTGTGAAGTAACTAGTACTTACCTAATTACCAAATTAACAATAGAAAGCGTGAAAAGCATCGTTAATTGTACGGTTGGTTTGCACGTGGCTTTAAAACTGTCTTTAAATTTGATTGGATCTTCATAGGCTGCACCTGTCTGAGTTTAGGGAGGGGTCCCAGTGTTCAGTTTTTCTCGTTTCTTTGACAACTGTCCGTGGGCGGTATTTTTTAAGGACATTAACTTATTGCACTCGAACTCATTAATTCGAATCGTGATAGTATACTCACAACAAGAGAAGCGTACGTCAAACACAGCTAACACCCTTGAACCTTTAGCCAGTCTTACTGGTAAGAAAGATCATGAAATGTAATCCATCCCTTCCCAATATATTTATTTACCGCTATATCAATGATTTCAACCGTTTTCTATTGCTTCCATTAAATTCGTCATTTTAAATTAAGTACTGTTGCATATTACACGCATGTCAACTTCTCTGTAAACCGTAGACATTACTTGTAAAACCCTGATGAAGAAGGGCAGTGCCTGGCCTTATGCGGAATATAAAATATATTCATTCACCGTTATATCAGCCGTGCTCTTTTTGAACTGTTTTTTTTTTGTGGCATATATTGGCAGCTATGACGATTAGAAGTGGCAGAAGCTTTAACGTCACATCAGAGATTCACAAACCACACTGTGTTTCAATGTGCAAAATTGGTGTAGCACAAAGTTGATATCTTAGCCGATAATCAGTTTGTATTTTCCTTAATCAGAATAGTACCAGAAAGTTAGTCAATTTGGTATACTTCTGATTAATCAGCACGATGAAAATCAAAAGCTATTAATAAGAAATGCTTGACCTTTGTTGTGATTGTTAAGGTGCGATAATCTTGGGAAAACAAAATGAGAGGTTTGGTCTCCCTCCTTCCAAAAGCAATCTGAGTTCTCCCGCAAAGGCGATGCCTGCCATTTTTCCGGCATTGAAAATTAAGAGATGGGGTAGTTCTAATCTTCCATTAGAAATGCCCAAGATTGCTACTAGTTGTGTCATAAAGCGCTTAAAATGAGCTTTTTTCTTTTTTTTTTGAAGATGTGGTGTTTGGAGATGGTTTCAATAACGATTTCTTCACGCAGAAGTTATGTCAATTTAAGTCCAAGTAATTAAAATTAACTACTTAATTAATTGAAAATGACTGTGCGAATTCTATTTAAGTCTGCTATTTGTTTTAGCTGTGTGCCAAGCGACTTGAATGGACTAAAAAGATAAACAAGTATTTTATCACTGCTATGTAAATAATGTTAAAGTTTCTAAATTCGTTGAAATTTGGTGCTTTAAAATCCCTTAGGAGTATCCTTTTAAAGGAGAGGAAATCATATCGATCCCCGATATCATCCTTGTTGTTCGTCATTAGCGTGACGCCGTATTTGACGTAAGCGAGCTCTTATGGTTTTCAAGAAAAGAGAGCATATTGCAGTCGTCTCGTCTTTACTGATCAAACATGATCAAGTTCACGCCGAATAATGAAGAAAGATTAATCCGCTTTTCTTAGAGCCGTGACTTAACGAGGAGTTTTAAGAAAACTACATACTGATGAAGAAAATCGAAATCTTGCTGATATGTCTCGGCGTTCCCTCTTTCTTTGAAGGTAAGTCACAAACTGTAAAAACTGTACCGCAACGTGAACAAGTAAGCTCGAATTAAGAGCTAGGGGTCTCCATCTTCGATAATTTCCTGAATTTCAACGTTCTTATGACCTTCCTGTGATCCGTTTCGTATTTGCTTCAAATTAATGAAGTGAAGCTATGTTCTTCGCAGTAGCTTCACTTAATTTCATATCAATGTATGATTCATTTCATATATCATTTCATCTTCGGTTCAAATGTTCACAAAAGGGGCGAAAGACAGAGCCGGGGAGGCATTCCATATATTGAGGATGGCAGGGGGACATCCTGACGTTGAAATGAAACGTTATTTTACTTAAATCTGCGATCAAGACAGCATGTTATCGAGATAATGTGTCTTGTGTAATTGCAGCACAGCACAAATGGTAAAATTGTAAGCGAAAATCAACGGGCATTGTTATAAAAATTTAATCTAATTTAACATTGTATTTGAATTATAGTCAAATTCTTGCAAATCAAAGTCCCAGACCCCGAGAAATCGGCTTGTATCGACGAGATATAGAACCAAATGTCTTTAATAATTACCTTGTCTGTTTAGCAATCGCAGACGGGCAAATTTATTTCATAATTATGCGATTTTGAGAGGGTGTTACATTAAATGACGCATTTCCGGCATAGCGCCCTAATCGCTAATGCAAATTCTCGGTGTACTAAAAGAAAGTTGAATTAGTCAACCAAGACACAGTTCAATGTAATTCGAAATTACTCTTTTTTGTGACGGCTCCTGCTTTTATACTCCTTAAAAGAATATTAAATCGCTTGCAAGACTTCGAATGCACTTCGCTTGCGTCTTTATTCCCTCGAGCGTTGCCTGCGGAGACCGTAGCTCCCTCTCCTCTAGGGTTAGTTACCGTGAAAACCAACATATGCCACAATAAATCATATTTGTTTGTTGTAAGGGTCTTTTTGCTCAACACTGTCTTCGCCTGAACATCAGATACGAGCAGACCTTTTATTGAACTATGACAAGAAAGTTCGCCCTGTGATCAGTGGAAGAAAACATGTGGATGTGGAGTTTGCGATGAGAATTAGCAGACTTGTACGAGTGGTACGTGTAATTTATTTCTCAGTTGTAATCTCATTTCGCCTCAAGTATTAACACATCTCAGACTCAGACCTCATTATTCAACTCCCTCCTCTCCTTACGAATTCGTAGCATAAATTCTGTCTTTTAAGGTGAATCATGTACTGTTTGCTCCTTTATTTTTGGATAATACATTAGGAGTAGAATAATTGCAATTTTTTTATTTTTCAAAGTACCGGTCTGTAATTACTGATTAGCACACTGTAACCGCAGTCACGTAATTATACTATTCTATCTTGTATTCTAATAAAGCATTCGTGTAGAGTCTGGCTCATGCGTACTCTGTGGTAGTAGCCGACCTGATTACACAATAATTTATACTCCTGAATCTGCTGTTAACACAATTACTTCTGGTTTTTATTACGACAGGGTGCTGTCTCGCTCGCCGTCCTACTTCTTGCTTGTACTCAGCTAGATAAGCTTGAGTAGTAGAAGTAGTAGTAGTAGTAGTAGTAGTAGTAGTAGTAGTAGTAGTAGTAGTAGTAGTAGTAGTAGTAGTAGTAGTAGTAGAAGTAGTAGAAGTAGCGGTGGTGGTGATGGTGGTGGTGGTGGTGGTGGTAGCAGTAGTAGTAATAGTAGTAGTAGTAGTAGTAGTAGTAGCAGCAGCAGCAGCAGCAGCAGCAGCAGCAGCATAACTTAAGCGTAGTCCTTAATGCAGGAAATAAATCATAAAGAAAAAAGGCACATTGTAACATTCAAAGCGAAAAATAATTCTTATTTGGTATTGAAAACAGTATGGCAAAGATTTATTCTTTACGGACATATATTACGAACATATAAACAATATTATTATTCAACACATTGTGACAATGTCAAATATGGTCATAGCGCGCTCAATATTCGTCGTGCGTAGAAGAATATTAGTTTTTCCATCTTTTTCCCAATAAACGTCGAAAATTGTGCTTTGTCGTCAATCTGTTGAATAATAAAACAATCAATTCCGCATCAATTCCGCATCAATGCTATATCCTTTGGCTATACTAGAATATTTTATATTTCACTCACAGAGATCGGATACGATTACTTGCTGATCTATCAAAAGATGTCTTATTGATCAGCCGGTCTCTTCGTATTTATTTAAAACAGGACACCCAAGAACAGTTGGTGGTATTGGACACATGGATTATACAAGTAAGACAACTAATTCGACCATAGTCGATACAGGGAAATAATTATGAAACCCGGCAAATTACCTTGTTGTAGGTTCTGGTTCTCTTTTTTGGCCTTGACCGTGCACAAAAGACAATAGTTGTTTACTCCGTACTGAGGAACTATCCAATAGAAACGTGTTGGTTACGTAAATCATGCATAATGTATGAGTGGAAAACAAAAGATTGTGCACGGTCGCGAACTTTCCAACCTAAATCTTGGACTCTTTGTTTGCTCCTTTGATGTTTGCCGAGCTTCAAAACCAGTCCTCTCTAACTATGATTCGACGGAGTTCTAGTTAACTATCAGTTATCATGAGAGGGGGAGGAGAGCGGAATAGGGGAATAGGGAGAGGAAGAAAGAAGGCAGGGAGGGGTGGGTAAAACAGGACATAGAGGGAAAGAAGGATGATACAAAACTGATAAAACGGCTTCGATCCCTAAATAATGCGTATAAAATAGGATTTTATAGGATACATTATTACTTCTATCCCAAGATTTTTTGTTCATGATTGACGTATATCAGTACTAAAATAAGTGAGTGGTTTGTTTTCTTGTTTTGCAGAAATGGAAAAACGAATTCCTTCAGTGGAATATAAGCGATTATAAGAATATTGGCCGCGTGCATTTCTCACCCAATGAAATTTGGGTTCCGGACATCGCACTTTTCAACAAGTAAGCATTCTTGAAATACAATCCAACAATTCAGAGTCGGTTATTGCAAAACGACTTTTTCTCAAGTTTAACTGTACATTCAAATGAAAGATTGTCTCCGTCCGATATGTCCAGGCCCATTTCAATACGCTTATCACTCATTTCATTAAAGAAGATTGTCACAACCACCATAACGTGTCTTGTGAATGTCAAGTTTACCTCTTTGGAACACGACAAAATATTGTGCGTTATAAAATTTTCGTCCTCGGATATTGCTTTTCTAGCTTTGTGATTAGTTCACTCAATCTCGGTTATCATCTCATACACCGTAATGACCTTGTATGGAAACCGATTTTGGCCGTTCGGTTGTAAAATCAAAATAGATATAATGCAATAAAATTTGGCTTTAATTTTTAAGGGTCCATGATCATCCGGCAGGGGTTTCATTAAACTGACGGCTGTGGACATGACTTTGCCCGTCTGCTTTCACCATCTCAATGATGTCTTCTGTTGTCAAAATGTCACAATTTCATACGCTGTGTTCAATTTCAAAAGCCAAGTTCAATTCAGGACGAATTGCCCCATAACGCATTGCGAAAAGAATTGCTACATCCATAAAAGACCACCTGAAATGCCCCAATGTTGCGTGTTTCGCTTTGGTGGCCCAGAAAAGATCGCTGTCGATCGCCGATTATGTTTCTTAGCGAGCCGAATTGTCTCCAGATCAGAAAAGGCCAGAGTGTGAGAGGACTTTTTTGTCACGTTAATGAATTGATATTCTTCAAGTGGTTATTGAACCATTAACTTGTCTAAGAAAGGTGTGATTTTTCTGTGGTTGACGAACATTGCTCTTGGCTTCAGAATGCAGGAAAACACATCTCTGCAACTTAAGATTTTCGAACTTTTCTTGGTGGTGCCTGCCCCCAGAGCCCCCCTACGAGGGAAAACCCTGTGGGCCTTCCCAATACATTGCCCGGGTGTTAAGCAAATGTGCCGTCCTGCTTCAAACCTTAATGAAACCCCTGTCATGTGTCCAGAATTGAACGAAAATGTAATAAAACAATTATTCCATTAGTTCTTGTTGGATATGAGACTGGTTATAGCCATATCCAACGCGCCCTCATGGAATTGTGAATTAGCCTGATACACTTAAGTGAAATAAATTTTCATGCAAAAGTGTTGTGATTTGCTGGAAAGGTCTGGTTTCGGGGGGGAAATCAATCTAAAAGAAGCGTTTACCTCAGTGTCGGTGAAAGTGACGCATTTGGCACTTCGCTGCTAGGTAAATATCCATTAGTATAGGTCTCCACTTCGGTGAATAGTTGTTAATTATTCAGCTCCACTTCGGTGAATATTTGTTAAATACAACACAGTACGATAGGAATATGATGCAATCCTTAAATTAGGAGTGTCACAAAATCTAGGAGTTTAAAAGCTGGACTCAATGTACAAAACACAAAAAAAAAATCAAGAAAAGCACTTGTTATTACCTGATAGAATATATGAAACATTCCCATACTTGTACTCGTTCGAAACTATGATATATACAAATGTGGGAAAGATAAAAAAATGATTAAAGAATGCGGATATGCGATTTAAGAAAAGCTATTGAACCTCGACAACGTAGGCGGACAGTCGTTCCATCAACGAACAATTGAAAGCTCTTTACAAATCTGAATTTTACAATGCCTTTTTTATCTCCAGTGGTGACGACCAGATTAATTTAGCTGGAGGTCCGGGCAAGTTTGTCACCGATGTTTCAGTGAAACATGATGGTGGGTGTATTTGGAGTGGTCCGGCGACGTTTAAAGTCAATTGCGAAATGCAGGTGGACGATTGGCCGTTTGATCAACAGAATTGCACAATAGCCTTTGGTTCATACACCTATGGAGAAAATCTGCTGAGAATCAAGAGCTTCAAGGATAAGAGTCAGTTCACAAGTAAGGTCTCAAAAATACCACTGATTGTCATGGTTCACAAACAATGGCAGCAATCAATGTATCAATGTTCTGGCTAGTTAGAGGGAATAATGAAATAATAATAATAATAATAATAATAATAATAATAATAATAATAATAATAACCGTAACAATAACAATAACAATAATAATAACAATAATAATAATAATAATAATAATAATAATAATAAAATCCCCTATACAAAAGCTTACAAATTTGGTAACATTTTAACAATTGTACATTAAAGTTCTGTTTAAATTGGATTTTTTAAAAGATACAAAAATGTGCCAAATAAATATTTTTTTTCTTTCAGTTTAGTTCAGTTCAGTTTATTTTTGCCACTTTTGTTATTTTAATATATATTAATTAAACTACAAGAGATATTAAATAATCAATGAAAGAAAATCATAAGGCGAGGATGCCCAAATAGAAACCATCACGGCTTATTCGGGCTGCAGGCACCTCAAGAAAAATACAACTATAAAATGATAATTGAGGTGTGCTTATTTAATTTGTAAGCACATTTAGGTTAAAAAGCAAGAACACAAACAAACAAAACAAGGGGAAGTCAGTTCAGGACAAATGTTTTTTTTTTTAATTTAGACTTAAATTGAGAAAAACTGTCAGCATTCTGAATTCCTGTATTGTAAGAATTAAACAATTTAGGTCCTTTAAAGCGTATTGCAAACTGTCAGATACTTGTTCTACAAGAAAACGCAGTGGAGTTTCTAATATTATAAGGATGAATTTGATTAGTCAGCAAACACATTTCGATGAATGCATCAGGAAGGAGGCCATTCAGTGATATTTATCTCTGCTAATAATAATAATTATCACCATCACATCAAGGAACGATGATTTAGAAACTGAAGTATTCAGGATGTGGGAGATGGGCACGAAAACTGTTCCGATAGTAATAGGAGCACTTGTAATCATAAAAAAGGAGCCTGGTGCACCAAACAGCAAACATCCCGGTGCTTTTAGTGTCAATGGGCTGCAGATGACGACACTGTTTGGTACGGCACGTATTTTGAGAAGGGTTCTATCCATAAAATGAACTCATTAGTACCTAAGAACCGTTGTTTAATCCCGGTCCTGGTAAAGCTCTAAGGAAGCAAAATTTTGGCATTTATTAAGTCATCACCATCATCATCATCATTATTAATTTCCGTATTTAATTTATTCATTTCAGATCGTTTTGTGGAAAGTGGGAACTGGGAGGTACTGGAACCTACTTTTGAGATCACAGAAACAGACCACGGAGAGTGTTGTCAATTCAACTTCAGCGAGGCTGTGTACACCGTGCGCATGAGACGCAAATCGCTTTACTATACGTTTTACCTTACAATTCCTTGCATTATACTCACTGTCCTGTCACTGAGTAGCTTCCTTATTCGCGTGGAAAGCGGAGAGCGTATTGGCTTCGTGACAACGGTACTGCTGTCCATGACAGTGTTTCTTCTTATGATTCCTTCATTTTTACCAGTCACTTCAGATGGTGTCCCTGTGCTGGGCGTGCTACTCCAAGGGACAATGATAATAATCACCTTGGTTCTGTTCGCCAACATTTTAACTCAGTGGATCTACTACAGAGAAGAATCTCCCCCCGAATGGATTCAGAGTCTCTGTTGCTTTTTCGGGAGGAGAAAAGGACAGAAGCCCCAGAGGATCCACGTCGCAGAAGCTGATCACTTCAAACCCGCTCTTGTCAAATCCGTGGCCACCATAGGAGGCATCGAAATGATGGAGTCGAACAGAAGCACGCCAGTGCCGAATGCCGACGAGCAAAAGACAGAGCCCAACCCTTACACGTGGCAAAAAGTGTCCATAAAAATGGACCGCATGTTTTTCATTTTATTCCTGTTCACTTGCATTATTTCGTATGGCCTCTACATAGGGGTTTCCTTGTAGGTTTTGTCACTTTGTTCATCCTTGACCAATGAGCAACTTCGAAGCCTTGCTGACATATCGGCGTTTTCTAGTCAAATTTTCCTAAACGGCGCAAAAGAAAGTTCAAACCAGGGATTCGATTGGGGTTCCAATATTAAAGGCCGCCATTTCCTTGTTCAAGGTCACAAAGATGGCCGTTTATGACGTCACATGGAAACAAAGAATAATTAGGAACTTGATTATGACGTCATAACGCAGATATGGTGGCATCCCGTAAGATATCTGTTCCCGTTGATACCATTTCCATTTTTTTCAAATAAGATTCGGAAAAGAGATTTTATTTGTTTCTGAATCGAATGCCAAATCATGTGTTGTAACAACAAATCATCATCCAAAAACGCTACTTAAAAACCCTTGAATCGTAAACCACACAGTATCCATGGTCACGGCTATATGGGATTCGAGCTAATAGTAAAACGGGCGATAAAGATAAAGATAAAACTGTTATATAAATTCGAATGGGTCCTGTATCGGTATTCACCAAGATTTTAAATTAACTATAAGTATTTATGTGAATGTTGTTGTTGTTGTTGGTTTTTTTTTTGGTTCTAAATACCACGATAAAAGATTCGCGCCACTTTTTCGAATGATGAGAAGTCGAAAATAATCAATCGCAACTTGAACGCATGTGTTTTGCTACGTCACGATTGCATGGGTTACAATCATAGACAACATTCTTGGGACATATTTGCACTTAAAGCAAACAGTCGCGCGAGATTCAACTACCAATGCCCAGCTCCTCCCCCACCACACCCACAATGTTGTCAACATCCACCCGTTGTTTGTTTTAGACTCTCAACCTTGTATTGGGTGGGGAAGGAGGGGGGAGTGAGGACTGCAACTTAGTTTTAAAATGTGGTACC
>NC_090893.1:14605161-14630161 GCF_036669925.1 Montipora capricornis
TATACAAGCACGATGAAAATCAAAAGCTATTGATAAGAAATGCTTGACCTTTGTTGTGATTGTTTATAGGTGCGATAATATTGGGAAAATAAAATGAGAGGTTTGGTCTCCCTCCTTCCAAAAGCAATCTGAGTTCTCGCAAAAAAGGCGATGCCTATCATTTTTCCAGCATTGAAAATTAAGAGAAGGGGTAGCTCTAATCTTTCATTAGAAATGCCCAAGATTGCCACTAGTTGTGTCATAAAGCACTTAAAATTAGCTTCTTTTTTTTTTGAAGATGTGGTGTTTGGAGATGGTTTCAATAACGATTTCTTCACGCAGAAGTTATGTCAATTGAAGTCCAAGTAATTAACTACTTAATTGAAAATGACTGTGCAAATTCTACTTAAGTCTGCTATTTGTTTTAGGTGTGCGAAGCGACTTGAATGGACTAAAACGATTAACAATTATTTTATCACTGCCATGTAAATAATGTTAAAGTTTCTAAAATTCGTTGAAATTTGATGTTTTAAAATCCCTTAGGAGTATCCTTTTAAGGGAGAGGAAATCATATCGATCCCCGATATCATCCTTGTTGTTCGTCATTAACGTGACGCCGTATTTGACGTAAGCGAGCTCTTATAGTTTTCAAGAAAAGATAGCATATCGTAGTCTCGTCTTTACTGATCAAGCGTGATCACGTTCACGCCGAATAATGAAGAAAGATTAATCCGCTTTTCTTAGAGCCACTTAACGAGGAGTTTTAAGAAAACTACATAATGATGAAGAAAATCGAAATCTTGCTGATATGCCTCGGCGTTCCCTCATTCTTTGAAGGTAAGTCAGCTTAGATTTACAACTGTACCGCAAAATGAACATTCTCACTTTACATCAAGTAAGCTCGAATTAAGAGCTAGGGGTCTCCATCTTCGATAATTTCAACGTTGTTATGACCTTGCTGTGATCCGTTTCGTATTTGCTTCTAATGAAGTGAAGCTATGATCCTCTCAGTACCTTTACTTGATTTCATGCCGCGGTTCAATATTTGATTCATTTCATATATCATTTCATCGTTTCTTCAAAATGGTCATAGAAAGAGCGAACGACAGAGCCGGGGAGGGATTGCATACATTGAGGATGGCAGGGGGACATCCTGACGTTGAAATGAAACGTTACTTTACTTAAATTTGCGTTCAAGACAGCATGTTACCGAGATCATGTGTCTTGTGTAATTGCATGACAGCACAAATGGTAAAATTGTAAGCGAAAATCAACGGGCATTGTTTTGAAAATTTAATCTAATTTAACATTGTATGTGAATTATAGTCAAATTCTTACAAATCAAAGTCCCAGACCCCGAGAAATTGGCTTGTATCGGCCAGATATACAGTAGAATCTCGATTTCTCGAACCCTCGGTTTCTCGAACCTCCCGATAACTCGAACCAGTTGTCGTTTCCCTTGGATTTGCTTCACTCCAACACTCTAATTTTACCCCCTATTTCTCGAACCCTCGATAACTCGAAACTCTCGCAAACTCGAAGTAATTCTCGGCTCCCGTGGGAAAATTCAACCCTTGATACTCAAAACTCTGAAAATTTACAAGCCACCGAGTGACGATTTCAGTTACATTCTGCGCTTTTAAGAAAATAAACAACTTTTTCGTAGATGAGGCCTTCATCGATAGTCTTCGCCGAGTCACCCAAAACAATTCAAAAGTTAGAGAGAAAGTTTCTCGGTGCAAAACGGCAACAAGTTATCACACGCTATTTTTGTGAAGAAAAGTTTTCCGTACGGTGTAAATTAATCGAAGCGCTGTAAAACCTGTGTGCAGAACTACAGCGCTAGTGCCATTTTGTGTTACTTTTTCAACTACAATACGTTTTGTTTGTAAATAAAGACATCTATATAGAACAAAAGGGACGTGTTTCTATGAAAATGCGCATAAACAATGCCTCAGCATTTTAGCGTAATTTGATGCCACCTTCGATTTCTCGAACTCCCGATTTCTCGAACCAATTCTCGTTTCCCTTGGAAGTTCAAGAAATCGGGATTCTACTGTAGAACCAAATGTCTTACCTTGTCTGTTTAGCAATCGCAACTGGGCAAATTTCTTTCATAATTATGCGATTTTGAGAGGGTGTTACATTAAGTGACGCATTTCCGGCATAGCGCCCTAATCGCTAATGCAAATTCTCGGTGTACTAAAAGAAAGTTGAATTAGTCAACCAAGACACAGTTCAATGTAATTCGAAATTACTCTTTTTTGTGACGGCTCCTGCTTTTATACTCCTTAAAAGAATATTAAATCGCTTGCAAGACTTCGAATGCACTTCGCTTGCGTCTTTATTCCCTCGAGCGTTGCCTGCGGAGACCGTAGCTCCCTCTCCTCTAGGGTTAGTTACCGTGAAAACCAACATATGCCACAATAAATCATATTTGTTTGTTGTAAGGGTCTTTTTGCTCAACACTGTCTTCGCCTGAACATCAGATACGAGCAGACCTTTTATTGAACTATGACAAGAAAGTTCGCCCTGTGATCAGTGGAAGAAAACATGTCAATGTGGAGTTTGCGATGAGAATTAGCAGACTTGTACGAGTGGTACGTGTGATTTATTTCTCAGTTGTAAGCTCATCTCGCCTCAAGTGTTAGAACACCTCAGACACATGTCATTATTCAACTCCCTCCTCTCCTTACGAATTCGTAGCATACCAGTAAAGCACTTAGTCTGGTTCATGAACCCGGGATCTCCGGATCTCAAGGCAAGCGTCCTAACCACTGGCCACACTAATTGTTAAATATCCGCATCAATTCCATATCCTTTGGCTATACTAGAATATTTTATATTTCACTCACAGAGATCGGATACAATTACTTGCTGATCTATCAAAAGATGTCTTACTGATCAGCCGGTCTCTTCGTATTTATTTAAAACAGGACACCCAAGAACAGTTGGTGGTATTGGACACATGGATTATACAAGTAAGTCAGTGTGATACAGGGAAATGGTTATGAAACCCGGGAAATTTCTTTGTTGTAGATTTTTGTTCTCTTTTTTGGCCTTGACCGTTCACAAAACACAATAGTTCTTTACTCCGTACCGAGGCCGCACTAACCAATAGAAACGTGTTGTTTACATAATTCATGCATAATGTATGAGTGGAAAACAAAAGATTGTGCACAGTCGCGGACTTTCCAACCTAAATCTTGGCCTCTTTGTTTGCTCATTTGATGTTTGCCGAGTTTCAAAACCAGTCCCCTCTATTAACTATGATTCGACGGAGTTCTAGTTAACTATCAGTTATCATGAGAGGGGGAGGAGAGCGGAATAGGGGAATAGGGAGAGGAAGAAAGAGGCAGGGAGGGGTGGGTAAAACAGGACATAGAGGGAAAGAGGGATGATACAAAACTGATAAATTAAAAACGGCTTCGATCCCTAAATAATGCGTACAAAATAGGATTTTATAGGATACATTATTACTTCTATCCCAAGATCTTTTGTTCATGATTGACGTATATCAGTACTAAAATAAGTGAGTGGTTTGTTTTCTTGTTTTGCAGAAATGGAAAAACGAATTCCTTCAGTGGAATATAAGCGATTATAAGAATGTTGACCGCGTGCATTTCTCACCCAATGAAATTTGGGTTCCGGACATCGCACTTTTCAACAAGTAAGCACTCTTGAAATACAATCCAACAATTCAGAGTCGGTTATTGCAAAACGACTTTTTCTCAAGTTTAACTGTACATTCAAAAGAAAGATTGTCTCCGTCCGATATGTCCAGGCCCATTTCTATACGCTTATCACTCATTTGATTAAGGAAGATTGTCACAACCACCATGACGTGTCTTGGGAATGCCAAGTTTACCTCTTTGGAACACGACAAGATATTGTGCGTTATTAAATTTTCGACATCGGATATTGCGTTTCTAGCTTTGTGATTGGTTCACTCACTCGGTTATCAGCTCATACACCGTAATGACCTTGTATGGAAACCGATTTTGGCCGGTCGGTTGTAAAATCAAAATAGAAATAATGCAATAAAATTTGGCTTTAATTTTTAAGGGTGCATGCAAGGGTTTCATTAAGGGCCGGGCACCGGGCAAACTGACCGGCTATGGACATGACTTTGCCCGTCTGCTTTCACCATCTCAACGATGTCTTCTGTTGTCCAAATGTCACAATTTCATACGCTGCGTCCAATTTCAAAAGCCAAGTTCAATTCAGGACGAATTACCCCATGACGCATTGCGAAAAGAATTGCTACATCCATAAAAGACCACCTGAAACGCCCCGATGTTGCGTGTTTCGCTTTGGCGGCCCAGAAAAGATCGCTGTCGATCGCCGATTATGTTTCTTAGCGAGCCGAATTGTCTCCAGATCAGAAAAGGTCAGAATGTGAGAGCACTTTTTTATCACGTTAATGAATTGATGTTCATCAAGTGGATATTGGTATCAAATCATTAACTTGTCTAAGAAAGGTGTGATTTTTCTGTGGTTGACGAACATTGTTCTTGGCTTCAGAATGCAGGAAAACACATCTCTGCAACTTAAGATTTTCAAAATTTTCTTGGGGGAGCCTGCCCCGAGAGCTCCCTACGAGAGAAAGCCCTGTGGGCCTTCCCAATACATTGCCCGGGTGTTAAACTAATGTTCCCCCCCCCCCCCTCCCCTGCTTCAAACCTTAATGAAACCCTTACATGTCATGTGTCCAGAATTTAACGAAAATTTAATAAAACAATTATTCCATTAGCGCTTGTTGGATATGAGACTGGTTATAGCCAACTGGGCGCTATGCGCCTCGTTGGCTATTTACCATCTCATATCCAGCGCGCCCTCATGGAATTGTCAATTAGCTCGATACCACACGAGTGAAATAAATTTTCATGCAAAAGTGTTGCGATTTGCTGGAAGGGTCTGGTTTCGCGGGAAAATCAATCTAAAAGATGTCGGTGAAAGTGACGCATTTGCCACTTCGCTGCTCGGTAAATATCCACCATTATTCAGCTCCACTTCGGTGAATAATTGAGTGAATTATTTTGAGTGATTTCCGTTATTTTTCCGTGACTCTCAGTATTTGAATTCAAAATCTCTGTAACTGCCATGTTTTATCACATTTTTTCCAGTATTACGTCAACATCCATTTACTATATATATATGTACATAGAAGCAATTCAATGTAAACTCTCATTGTACCTGAAGAAGGCTGGTTTGGCCAGCCGAAATATAGTACACCACTAAAATCAAATCAAATCTACGTTGTATCGGCTCTTGCTTAAAACATTTAGTTTCTCAACTTGAAATAACGCCGATCAGATCAAGCCACTGATCCAACGTACACCGACAGGAAAATTGTCCACGGTTGCTTGCTTCAAAATTCTTAAATACAACACAGTACGATAGGATATGATACAATCCTTAAATTAGGAATGTCACAAAATCTAAGTGGCACTTAAGAGATAAAAACTGGACTCAATGTACAAAACACAACAAAAAAAATCAAGAAAAGCACATGTTATTACCTGATAAAATATATATGAAATATTCACATATTTGTACTCGTTCGAAAGTATGATATATACAAATGTAGGAAAGATAAAAAAAATGATTAAAGAATGCGGATATGCGATTTAAGAAAAGCTATTGAACCTCGACAACGTAGGCAGGCAGTTGTTCCATCAACGAACAATTCAAAGCTTTTTACAAATGTGAATTTTACAATGCTTTTTTTATCTCCAGTGGTGACGACCAGATTAATTTAGCTGGAGGTCCTGGCAAGTTTGTCACCGATGTTTCAGTGAAACATGATGGTGAATGTAGTTGGAGTAGTCCGGCGACGTTTAAAGTCAATTGCGAAATGCAGGTGGACGATTGGCCGTTTGATCAACAGAATTGCACAATAGCCTTTGGTTCATACACGTATGGAGAAAATCTGCTGAGAATCAAGAGCTTCAAGGATAAGAGTCAGTTCACAAGTAAGGCCTCAAAAATACCACTGATTGTCATGGTTGACAAAAAATGGCAGCAATCAATGTATCAATGTTCTGGCTAATTAGAGGGAATAATAATAATAATAATAATAATAATAATAATAATAATAATAATAATAACTTTATAATAATAATAATAATATTAATAACAATAATAATATTAATAAAAAGCTTACTAACAGCTTACTACTAGCTTATTAACAGTCATCACCATCATCATCATCATCATTATTAATTTCCGTATTTAATTTATTCATTTCAGATCGTTTTGTGGAAAGTGGGAACTGGGAGGTACTGGAACCTACTTTTGAGATCACAGAAACAGACCACGGAGAGTGTTGTCAATTCAACTTCAGCGAGGCTGTGTACACCGTGCGCATGAAACGCAAACCGCTTTACTATACGTTTTACCTTACAATTCCTTGCATTATACTCACTGTCCTGTCACTGAGTAGCTTCCTTATTCGCGTGGAAAGCGGAGAGCGTATTGGCTTCGTGACAACGGTACTGCTGTCCATGACAGTGTTTCTTCTTATGATTCCTTCATTTTTACCAGTCACCTCAGATGGTGTCCCTGTGCTGGGCGTGCTACTCCAAGGGACAATGATAATAATCACCTTGGTTCTGTTCGCCAACATTTTAACTCAGTGGATCTACTACAGAGAAGAATCTCCCCCCAGATGGATTCAGAGTCTCTGTTGGTTTTTCGGGAGGAGAAAAGGACAGAAGCCCCAGAGGACCCACGTCGTAGAAGCTGATCACTTCCAACCCGCTCTTGTCAAATCCGCGGCCACCATAGGAGGCATCGAAATGATGGAGTCGAACAGAAGCACGCCAGTGCCGAATGCCGACGAGCAAAAGACAGAGCCCAACCCTTACACGTGGCAAAAAGTGTCGATAAAAATGGACCGCATGTTTTTCATTTTATTCCTGTTCACTTGCATTATTTCGTATGGCCTGTACATAGGGGTTTCCTTGTAGGTTTTGTCACTTTGTTCATCACTGACCAATGAGCAACCTCGAAGCCTTGTTGACATATCGGCGTTTTCTAGTCAAATTTTCTTAAACGGCACAACAGAAAGTTCAAACCAGGGATTCGATTGGGGTTCCAATATTAAAGGCCGCCATTTCCTTGTTCAAGGTCACCAAGATGGCCGTTGTGACGTCATATGGAAACAAAGAATAATTTGGAACTTAATTATGATGTCATAACGCAAATATGGTGGCATCCCGTAAGATATCTGTTCCCGTTGATACCATTTCCATTTTTTTCGAATAAGATTCGGAAAAGAGATTTTATTTGTTTCTGAATCGAATGCCAATTCAAGTGTTGTAACAACAAATCATCATCCAAAAACGCTACTTTAAAACCCTTGAATCATAAACCACACAGTATCCATGGTCACGGCCATATGGGATTTGAGCTAATAGTAAAACGGGCGATAAAGATAAAGATAAAACTGTTATATAAATTCGAAAGTATTTTCGTGAATGTTGTTGTTGTTTTTTTGGTTCTAAATACCACGATAAAAGATTCGCGCCAGTTTTTCGAGTGATGAGAAGCCGAAAATAATCAATCGCAACTTGAACGCATTCGTTTTTGCTACGTCACCATGGCATGGGTTACAATCATAGACAACATTCTTGGGACATATTTGCACTTAGAGCAGACAGTCGCGCGAGATTCAACTACCAATGCCCAGCTCCTCCCCCACCACACCCACAATGTTGTCAATCAACATCCACCCGTTGTTTGTTTTAGACTCTCAACCTTGTATTGGGTGGGGAAGGAGGGGAGGGGGGGGGGGGGGCAGTGAGGACTGCAACGTAGTTTTAAAATATGGTACCACTGTTGGAATTGATTCTGAAATCATCGAAAATTTCGAGTTTTGCTTGTCTGTCTCAACGAATTTTGTCCACGATTGTAGTTGCAGGTAATTTATTCGAATTGCACTGTTTTGCACAAGTTGAGATTGGTCATATAAATTCTATCGGTGTTTCGACACTTTCACGAAAACAAAATGAATGAGAAAAGTGATCTTTGTACCTCGCTAGACAGTTTAAGCAGGTTATTGTTTCTTTGACACATGAAAAAATCACAGTGGTTTCAACGGGATTCGAACCCATAAATTCTGCGACGCCTATGCAATTAAGGTGCAATTACCAACCGAGCTATGATCGAGGAAAGACGGTTTGGAGAATGTCAATTTGTTGGGTTCATGTATTCCCCTAACGGACCAATCTCTATCCCGTAGCTCTTCTCTTGACTGGGGGAGAGAAGAGATCTGGGGAACCCTAAAACAAAGTGTCTTCTCGTTGGTTTTCTCACAATCAAAAACGTCTCTAATTGGTGCATTCATGTTCGCACGAGGAGTGAGCATGCGCCGTAAGGTTCAAATAGCCAATTTTTGGCTATAAGAGCCCTACGGCGCCTGTTCTCTCTTGTTGAATATACTTCACTCGTTCGCTTTGCTCACTCGTGAAATATTGTACAACACAAGAATAGAAATTTAGTATCTACACTTACTCACACTCACACTCACACTCACACTCACTAGGTCGCCTCACCAGTGCAGTGGTGATGTATAGGATGGAGGTTAAGCATATAAACCCACCCCAAATATCCCACACATGTGGTACACCTAAGCTATGCCAAACTAGCGAGCTAGTGAGCATGCGCACAAGTGCAGGCTATAGACGAAAGAGAGAAGTAATCTTCACACTTAGCTAGACAATTAAGCAACTGTGTCTTTTTGACTCCTGAAGAAAAATTCCGGCAGGTAGCTTCAACGGGATTCGAACACACGACCTCTGCGATGCCGGTGCAATGCTCTACCAACTGAGCTCCAAAGAAACAGCGGCTTCAAAGCTATGAAGCCATGCATTTCTTTTAGAAACAATTGCTTAAATTGTCCAGCTAAGTGCGAACAACACTTCTCTCGTTTGTCTATCAGCCGCAATTCAAAACAATTTGCGTTTTTATGCGGGTTTTGAAAGCGCTCAATAGACAAATTTGCTTTCAACAAACGAGTAAATCAAGGTAAATTAACCACCATGAGAGAGATTTGAGTGTTGACGCTTCCATCCCCCTTAGCCCTTCCTCGATTTACTTTGACAAAGGGCTAATGCTTTGCGTTCGCTGGGCTGACAAGTACAGGAAAAGAAAACCCAGCCATGGGTCGAAACTCACCTTGATCCGACCGCCTTACATAACCTTGGACAGCACTCTTCAAACCCGCATGACCCATGATATGTTTGCTGACCGTGACTTGAGCCCACTGTACCCCGCGCATTCCTTTACTGTAATCCCGCTGTTGCTAAGTGAGCCCGCACAACATGAACTATCACGTGAGGATTCGGTCACTAAGTAACCGCCGCGCATGCTCAACACAGTGAATTTTGAGTCAGTCCAGCGAACGCAAAAGAAAAGAGAACTCTGCTAGCAGGGAAATGCTGGAAACTTCAGCTCACACATCATTACGGTGGTTAATTTTCCGTTTTACTAACTCGTTTGATAAAAGCAATTTTTTTGTGTTTCACTCCTCAACGACGCAGCACCAAAGTTTCTTCACAAACTAATCCCATCAATGGACACATTTCTGAGATTTGACCTTCCCCTCACTATTCGTCTCGCTATCTGACTGGTTACAGAGTTCTATTAGTCCCGGCTCTCTGTAGATGAAACACGCGGGAAAATATTACCGGTGTCAGGCAGGCAAGCACTTCCCGCCTCTCCCATCGCACACACTTACATTTTCATTTGGCATCAGCGGTTCTTGTTTCAGTCTTATCCGAGATTCACTCGAAACAAAAACTACCCAGAAGCACTTGAGGTTTGCCCTATATCATGATACTGATAAATTCATCAATGCAACTGGTGCCCAAATGTTGTTAATAACCCAACAACGTTAAATATTCTCTAACGGGAAGCATAGTAGATACATTTTTTTTTTATATTGGCAGGTATCGAGGCCGGGTAGAATTTGAGTGTCTGTTTTCCGCCAAATTTAAGAAGGCTTTAAGAATCGGACGTAGGATGTTCTAATGAGAAGCCTGAGCTTTAGTTTACTGCATATTTGTAAGTGTTAATTCGAAGAAGAAAAGTGGCACGTTTTCAAGCTTGATTTCTCTACGTCACTGTGGTCAGGACTGAGTGCACGATATCACGGAAATTTCATTTTTTTTTCTGCCGGCAAACTGGCGCTCAAGCCTTGAAATGCCTGAAATCACGTAGCATGCAGTGCAATGTCCACGAAATATCCCTCAGCATGACCTAAATCATAAATTCCGTGTGAATCAAGATTTTTTGAAATGGAACTTGAGGAATCAAGTTTGCCTTGGCAACGAACTCAATAACGTTTCACGTATTTAGCAATGTTCTGCTTGGATTCTTTTATTTCCCATCAATCACTTAAGCAGTCAGTTAGCCGATATATTCGATCAATTACTTTCTCACAACTCGTGGCACCACAGTAACGCATTTTTGTGTTTTGTTAAGGTGTTTCAAGTCACTCCGTGCTTTAATTTATTTTTTCGAGGAATTCACCGGTTTCGCCGGTTAGCTTGTTTGTTTTCATATGGTGTTGTGCCCTTTACGTGAACAAAATTTCGGCCCACGTAACCAATATCGCTGTTGTGAAACGAAGGGTGGGCTCTGTGAACAAATTGACGTCAATTTGATTGTAAAAACAGAAGAATTAATTTGCACAATAATTATATCTCTTGGGTAAACATCAATGCAAACTTTAATTTGTCATTAAAAGGCAGTTTTCAGTCTGCGTATGATCGATCGAGAGCACAGTCTTCAAAGTGCATGCAAGGAATCTTCTCTTTCACAAGATGTACATTGTCGCTGCTATCTTTCTGTATATACAAGGATTAATAATATACAATCAAGGTAAGAAATGTAATACGTGAGTAAAACAGAGTATCGTTTCTCGAATGCGCTCTTAAAGCTGCAGTTAAGTTATACATCTGACTGATTATGGTTTCTAAAAACGGTACTGAGCCCGTGATTTGGGGCTGATAAATGAAGGGGCGAATTTTAATAATGACTAGTTCTGCCGAAGAGACTGAGTTGTTTAATTTTGCTTTACGACGACTCTGTCTCGCGTAGCAACCCTTAATTAAAGCTATGTAAACCGTTTCAGCGCAAGTGTTTTGAGCTCTCAGTATGCCACAAACTGTTTACTCATTTCGGGAGAATTTAAGTTTAAAAACGCGCTAAAAACTTTATCATTGTAAATGTAATCTCAAAAATGGTCTTTGTCAGTTGACGAATTGTATTTACCAGTACGCCTCAAATGAAACACCCCATGCCCGAATAGAAACAATCGTTAAATCCGATCGGATTGAATGGTGCAACCGCGCTTCCAAAGATATTATACTTAGCCGAAATTCACCCTAGCTGCAAATGTCTTAGATAACGTGGGCTTATTTTTTGATATAAGTGCACAATAATCAGTCGAATAATATATTTATTGTAATATGACAGAGAAAAACATATTTCTTGCTTTCAGGAAACAAATAAAAACGGCTGACTTTTAAAAGTTTTCCTCAAAGGTCAAACGTTTTTATACTAGACGAGAGTGAATATCTTGACGTACCTTACGTTGTATTTAGCCATCATGAAAAGCGGAAAACGCTGCCAAGCCAGCATGTCTTTCTTTCGATATCACGCTGTTTATAATTTGTTATTTCAAACGGTACAAATTAATAAATATTCAACATTTTTCTTAAATTAAAAGAAAAACGCAAAGATTTATCTGAAAGCCTTTTCAGAGCTTCAAGTTAGTAACATGGGCTATGCTGCCGCCGGGGAATCAGTTGTATATTTAACAATATTTATTCTACAAGGGCGCGCGGGATCATTTTACATCCACAAGCCCGAGTAGACTAATTGTTTTATTAAAAAATTCAGAATCAACAACTCTCCCATGTTGATTTTATATGGCACAAAATGGCAAAAATGTTTTCAGCTCGCTTCAATTATTGCTGAAGCGTTCCTTGACCATATTAGGTACAGCAGGTATATGAACAGATAGCCTGTGTCCGGCGAGCCAATGAAAATGCTGGAAATCTGATATCCGTAGTTCATTTCTTTAATAACAGTAATAACATTTAAAAATTATAAAAACGTTCACTGGCTATATACAGTTAAAACTTTCGAGCTTTCGCCTGTCAGGCTACAGCCTTCAATGGAAATGAATGGAAAAAATGACAACTACACTTTATACAAAAATAGGTGAGACTATAAAAAGAATATAAAAACGGGAAAAGATATGTGTCAAAAAAACTAATTGTGAACGTTTTTATAATTTTTAATATGTTTTACCCTTGCTACGGTTCCTCTATTTTTAAAGTAATAATATTACTGAAGGGTAAAAAAAATTACTGGTATGCCCAATAGTTCTACTCTGACCGCACCAGGGAGTCGTTGTCGATCGTTTTTCAGGGGTCTGTGTCTGTTTATCGAAAGTCCCGAGAACTTTTAGAGCCCGAGAAGCCAGTTGTCAAACTGCAATCTGCTTAGTTTGAAAAGCTGATCCTTTAACATGTTTTTAATGTAAGAAAAACTAAGAGGATTGCGAAGTTTAGTGGCTTAGAACCTCGGCGTTTCGAAGATATAAAGGGAATTGTGGCACCCGAAATAGGCCCGAAAATTTTCGGGACTTTTGAGAAACAGGCCACAGGCCCGCGACAGTACGCTTTATTCCATTGCAAAATTAAAGTCCGTGCAAATGGCTTCTACATTTGCTGCAACTTCCGGTCGATTTTGTTGAACGATGTTGAAAGATGTTGACTGCTGGGGTACGCAACACATCGATTCAACTTCGATTCAAGGTTCCAAAGCGGTTGAAAGGGGGGAGGGTGGGGAGGGCAAACGGTTTTAACATCGCTGTTCAACAAAATCGAACCGATGTTGAAGTAAGTGTTGAGGCCCGTTTTCCCGGACTCGATCTCTGTTCCATCTTTAACCACACGCCCTAACCCTGGTAAACTCACGGCTTATATCCTACAGCACTCTGGGCCCGGTTCCTCGAAAGCCGATTAACGCTAATCTAAGATTAAAAATTAACCAAGCAGTTTATTTCTCTTCTCCCAAATGCTGTTCAACGCAGATTTTTGGCAGAACTTTACATGAGAGGACGTCAATCATGAAAAACAAAAAGAAGCAAAAGAAACTTTCACCAAAAAGTTGAAAACGTGAAACAAAAGTTTACGCTAATCCTGGATTAAGTTAATCGGCTTTCGAGGAACCGGGCCCTGGTCTTTTGGAGTAATGCTGTACATGATGACGGAAATGACATTTCCTCTTTAACCTAGCATTGGTCTTCATCGTTATATTTATTGCCGGTTTTCTGTGTTTCAGGTGTTTTAGGGAACTCAAAGAGATCCTTTGAACATCAGATCAGAGCTTCGCTGTTGGTGGATCATGACAAGACAGTTTTACCAATTTTACGCAATGGTTCCTTAGACGTTTCATTTGGCATGAAAATAAGCAGATTAGTGAAAGTTGTGAGTACATTTTAATTTTTTCTAGAACTATAATCTGAAGCAAGCAATTTGATCTTTTCAGTCTTGACCCGGAAGCCGAGAAAAATTCCAGGTTTAACGGTAAAGTGAACCCATGACCGAGTAGCCTGCTTAAGTAAGGTAAAGTCTGCTACGAGCCTAGAAGGCCCCATCAGGCCGGCCCTTACCTCCGGTTACTGTAGCATGAAGCGACTAGGAGTATTTCAACTCCCCCTTGGATGGGATGCTAGTCCATCGCAGGGTTACCCCTAGTATTAAACCCGCCGGTACCCATTTATACACCTGGGTGGAGAGAGGCACCGTGAGAGCAAAGTATCTTGCCCAAGAACAACACAACACAATGTCCCCGACCAGGACCCGAACCCAGTCTACTCGATCCGGAGTCGAGTGCACTAACCACGTAGTAGCCCGCAGACGTAATTACCGCGGCAAATGACGCCCGGAAATACGTATGCGTTTGCAGGCTAATGACCGAGCGATTGCTCCGATTGGCCAGGAAACCATATGGGAACAAGTTAATTGTGAGCCGTGAGCTCCTATTACACTCCAGTCTGCAGAGGACGGTTGCTTGAAACCTCTTTAGCGCTAGCCATGCTTCGAACAACCCGGGTCTTGTCTTCATGGCTATAGCAATACTCACAGTTACGTCAACTATTGTCATTAAGCTAATGTGTCAACCATAGATTGATTTGCTGTCGAAACAAAGGTTCTTTTGCTCTGTGGTTGAATTGTTTATAAACAGTGGGGTCTCCCATTCCTCCCATTGGTGTGTTTCCTTTTAAATTTTAGTTCACGGTTTTCTAGTCATGTCCGGCGAATAACCTGAATTTCGAGTAATTTGTTCGAAAGAAAATGAAAATGTCCACAAATATCAGACGCATGGGAAGTATGCATGAATGCATGCATGCTGCATGCATCAAGTGTATTTAATTTGAAGCGTGCTGCACAAGTTGAACGTGCAGATCAAGCTAAACTACTGTTTTGGCTTCCTAGGCCCCGTCCACACGTATCCGAATATTTCTAAATCCGCAACTTTTTCTTTCCGGATACGCCTTCCGTCCTCACGTATCCGGCGAATTCGCTGGCGAATCTGGAACATTTTGAATACGCTCTCCAGAGTGGACATTTTTTTATCCGATATGAATCCGAAACCGTGTGGACGCCAAATCCAGATATTATTTTTATCTCGATGACTTAACATTTGTTAACAAGATCGAGCCCAACTCCTTACCGTGAAATCAATTCTCAAGATGGCTGCTGAAGGCTTCATGGCGCAAGCTATGATACCTCTGTTTCCTTGAGAAGTCCTGAGCACTAGAGTGCATCCGGATATACGTTTATATGTGTGGACGGGCAAATAGGCCATTTCCGAGTTCATGGCTGCCTCCTTTTCAAAGAGAGTCTAAGTGCGAAGTTTTTCTTATGAAAATTACTTTTCATTCATATGTAAAGTAGCACTAATTACCATCACAAAAACTTCGCACTTAGACTCGCTTTGAAGAGGAGGCAGCCATGAACTCGGAAATGGCCTATTCCATTTTTAATACGCTACGTGTGGATGGAAATATTTTTTAATCCGGAAAGAAAAAGTTCCGGATTCAAAAATACGTGTGGACGCGACCTTAAACCTGATTCTCGCGAAAGACGCAAGCACAATGATTACTCAAATCAGTCTTGTGTTTCTTTGGCTTACATATCCTTGCGCGAGACCAAGTTGGAATGATGAATTCATGCGATTCTGGAGTCTGGCAAACATGAACTTGTATTCCGGAATGGCTTTCTGTGGCTGTTGTTGGATAAGCTCCCTAATAAAACAATATCTTAAGGTTATTTACCTTACGGTAAGAATGGTGAATACATGAAAATGGCACAACAACCTCCTTAGCTTTTAAATTAAAAACATCCAGTGCCGTCGCGTCACGTTTCGCAGTATGCATTCACAACAGATGGAAGAAGAAAAAGCCAAACAAAACCATTGCAAAGTTTTGGCCAAACGCAATACCCGCAGATAGAAAAATGATAAACCAATCATAACGGTGAAAGCAACTCTTTGCGGCTTGCGCAGACGCAGAGCGCCGGAAAACGCCTTTGCCTCTGATTGATTGTCTGAGAGGGTGGGTGACATTGCTAAGCCAATCACTGAGCCTAGAATTTTGCAGTTAAGGCAATGGCGAAATTCAACACTGTCTAAATATTCAATTGAAAGGTGCTCGACAGGAAACGAAGCTAAACAAAATAACCGTTGTTTCAACAGGATAATAAAGAACAAACCGTTGTTTTGGATACCTGGGTGATTCAGGTGAGCTTAAGTTACGATTTATCTTTTTTATTGTGACACTTAATGTGTTGTTGTTTTTTCACCTGTATAAAATGCGTCTTCAGGAATTTGTAGAAAGCACAAATACGTTAGAAATGTCACATTTGAGCATCAGAGAACCTTTTTGCTCGTTTCCCCAAACCGCAATTGTTTCGGTCAGCATGTACAGCGCTGACGAAAGCGCTCGCGCATGCGCGATTAGAGCATAAATTTGAAGCCGAACGAACGTTGTTATCAAGTAGGTCTGGTTCGAGGATGAGCGCCATTGGTCATCGTCAACAGATGTGGAAATGATATCAACTTTCATTTTGTGACTCAAAAATAAAATCTCAAACGGTTCAGTCTTAATCATGACGCTTTTGATACTTAATGCTTCTATACAAACAGCTGAAAAGAAATTAATTAAAGGGTTTGAGTGCGACAACTTGAAAGTATTCAATTTCCCAAGAAGTCGCCAATAGAGTGTTTTTACGTGACGTCACGGCGGAACTGACAAAGTTTCTGATCACGTCAGTGAAATACTCTACAGGCCCAGATCTGTACAAGGCTCACCTATACTTGAATGGTATTACTATGCATTACAAAGTTCAGTTTCAACTTAGGTAATTTATCCCAACAGGCCAACCTCGACTTCTTGGAAAGGTAAACGCATCTGAAAATTAATATAGTTTTACCATTAACATTTGTAATTAGTATAAATAATAAGTGGTTCTTTCTGGCGTTCTAGCTATGGAAGAACGAATTTCTTCAATGGAAAGCGCAGGATTTCGGAGGAATGACTCGAGTGCGGTTTCTTCCGGAAGAGGTCTGGGTTCCAGACATATCTCTTTTCAACAAGTGAGTGCTTGAAAACTGCTTTTTGTGATTTTTCTTCGATACTGTTATTAGACGAATAGCATTGTTTTGTTGGCCAGCTAGAATTATACCGCCCTGGCAGGTTTCTGATCCAATCCACAGTCAAAAATGGAGAAAACTTTTGAACAAGACAGCCTTGGAAGAGGCCCATCATCCTATCTTGTTTTGAGTGAATACAATTTCTTACAGCTCTCGGATAAACATGCAGCCAGTCTCTAACACTAAAGTTTTGTTTGTGTTTCAGTGGTGACGAGGGCGTCACTCTGGCGGGTGGAAGAACTAAATTTGTCACTGAAGTGTCGGTCGACCACGAGGGGAATTGTGTGTGGAGTGGACCAGCTACTTTTAAAGCAAATTGTGATTTGGTGATTAATGAATGGCCTTTGGATTCTCAGTCTTGTGAACTTGGTTTTGGATCATTTTCTTACGGAATCGACAAAATGAAAATCAAATTGTTTAAGGATACAAAGGGAGGGGGAGAGTTCACTAGTAAGTATATGAATTTCTCGTTAATTTTGTGAATGTTGTCGAACAATAGTCTTTTTGATTGGGAGATTTTGATTTAGTGAAATGACAGAGAAAGTATCCACTAGCTGTCAGTTGAAGTTAATCAGTCAATCACTCTCTCAGTTGATTCTCCGGTAATTCAAGTAATTTTAGTCAGTCATTACGTGCGCCGGTTTGTCTGTTGGTTGGTCTGTCGGTCTGTCAATAGTTCAGTAAGTCACTTTCCCTGCAGGCAGAGGTCACTTTTCTTTTGCTTTTGCGTTCGCTTTGCTGACGAGTACAGTAAAAAGCGACCTCTGCCATAGGTCGAGACTCACTGTGTTAAGCATGCGCGGTAGTTACTTAGCGACCGAATCCTCACGTGATGCTTCATGTTTGTGTGGGCTCACTTAACAACAGCGGAATTACTGTAAAAGAATGCGCTGGACACACAGCGAGCTCAAGTCACAGTCAGCAAACATACCGTGGGGCATGCGGTTTGAAGAGTGCCCTCCAAGGTCGTGGACGGTGGTTGGATCAAAGCGAGTCTTGACCCATAGCAGAGGTCTTTTTTCCCGTTCAACGCAAGAAGAAAAGAGACCTCTTGCCAACAGGGAGTAAGTCAACTGGTCAGTCAGTCAGTGCAATATGAATCCTTTACAAGAGACCGCTAGAATGTGAAAACGTTTTAATCGTACACGTATTAAAACTTGAAAATGGCGGCAAAAAGCAAAGAATATCTTAACGTGCAAGGCATCATGGGCCAACACAAACCGGAAGTACAATGAATCCAATGAATCCTCGTTTACAATCACAACACTCAGTCCGTAAGCAAGTCAGGCTCCCATTCGGTCAGACAAATGCCAGTCAATCAGTCAGTCGGCATGACACTCTTTCGCCAGGAACCCATGACCCGGAGCCTACAACTCTACTGTGTTCGTGTAACGGGGTTTTCACAGACCGATTTATTTTTAGATTGAATTTCCCGCGAATGAGACTCCCACAGGAGCCCGATGACCAATTACAAGAAATTAAGCTGACGTCATAGGGTCACCGAACCGGAACTGCCTTTGTTTTTTGACCTAATTCGCGGTAAGGGCTAGTCTAAATATAAACCTACTTGTGAAAACGCCTTTTCACAGACGCTGTATGGAAGATGGGCTCCTGCTTTCGCCCATTCTCTCAGTTACATGTGAAGTTAAAGTCCATGATCTTAGGGCCAATGAAAAGCCCGGCAATCTCTGCTGAGTTGATTTCCTAACAATTGCTCTGATTACTCTGATCTTTCTTCCTTTAGATCGTTTTGTTTCAAGTGGTGACTGGGATATAAATCAGATTGACTCTAAAATCGACCTTACGGACCACGGTGACTGCTGTCCATTCGAATTCAGCGAAGTTGTTTACACTCTTTATATGACGAGAAAGCCTCTGTATCACTTGTTCTACCTTACATTACCGAGTTGCTTACTCATGATACTTGCACTAACAAGCTTTTTTATACCCGTGGAGAGTGGAGAAAGGGTAGGATTTGTCACTACCATCCTACTTGCGATGATCGTGTTTTTGCTCCTGATCCCGTCGTTTCTTCCGGAAACTTCCGACGGAGTTCCGATGCTTGGAATCGGCTTGCAAGCCACAATGATCATCATATCTTTGGTGCTGTTTGCTAATATTTTTGTGCTGAAGGTGTTCTTTATGGAGGGAACTCCCCCTGAATCGGTGCAAAATCTTTTCTTCACCTTTTGCCGCTGTAAGAAAGGGAAAGCTGTTCAGCGGATTCACACCAGTAACGTAGATGTTCAACCCACCCCCCCGGTTATCAAATCGCGCGCGTCCATGAACGCAATTGAACTATCCGAACAAACAGCGCAAAGAAAAACCACGCCTTCTGGCTGGGAGGAAAAAGGGGAAGAAATAACATGGCAGAAAGTGTCAGTCAAGTTAGATCACATTTTTTTCGTGATCTTCTTTCTGGTGTCAGTCCTTACTTATATCATAACTTATTTGCGCCTTTAATCACAGAAATGCTTGCTAGTCTCGAACGATTCCAGAAATAACTCAAGAACTATTTAATTTAAGAAAAAAACATGGTTGGTAAGAATCGCTTCTTCGTGTTCTCACGGTTTGAAAACAAGCATGCCATCGAATATACCACGAGGTAAAACTCACATCTGAAAAGATTTCATCGCTTCTACGTCTATTTTATTGCTATTTAATTTGATTGCGAGAATATGAAAATGAATTAACTGCTATCCCTAAACAGGGAAATAAAAAAAACTGTCACTTCCCTTTACTCCCTGTTGCAAAAATTAAAATCTGAAAAGAAAGAGTTTGCTTAGGTTTTTTTTTTACTCGAAGAAAATTTAATGCGTCTTTACCCATCCTGCCGTCCTCAGTAGTGTAAAATTCAACCATAGGGAAAAATAAGTAATTTTTTTAATCTTGGGGTGTGTATGAGATCGCGAGGACGGTGGAAATAGCTTACGGCTGGGTTTTACTTTTTACATTCGCAGACGATCATTGGTTTCTTTTTCGAGGACAAATGACAAAAATTTTCTTACTTACTTACTTACTTACTTACATGTAATATTTCGTGGAAATTTAAGTTGTTTGGACACCTCGCCTTTAAACGAAATAACACGCAAACAGCGGTGACAAACATGAATAATGTCATTATTACAAAAAAAAAAAGAAAAAAAAAAGAAGAACACTAAACGTTTCGAATGTGTCAACATTCATCATCAGAAGTAACCTCATAAAAAAATTAGAAAAACGTATGGAAACTGGAAACTAGTTAGAGTGGTTTTCAATAGGCCAATTCCGAGTTCATGTCTGCCTCCCGGCTTCAAAGCGAGTCTAAGTGCGAAGTTTTTCTTATGAAAATTAGTTTTCATTCATGTGTAAAGTAAAACTAATTACCATAACAAAAAGAAGAGGAGGCAGCCACGAACTCGGAAATAGCCTATTGAGTGTCGAAAGAAATAAGAGAATTACCTTGGTTTTGCATTCCTTCACTCATTACTGCAGTTGTTGCAATTTGTCATTTACGTGATGTCAAAGTCGTGTGTGCTTGGGCCCACTTCACAAGTGAAAACCAGTCTTAATTAATAGAGAAAAACAAGTAGCAGAGAGACTTAACTGTTTTCACATGTAATAAAGCAATTAACAGTGCCCCTTTGTCGACTTCTTCCTCGATCCGCGATGGAGTTTTGACGTCTGTGAATAATCTCTTCTTTTCATTTGTAAAGGAAAGCTTGTTCAAGAGGCTCTTTAAAGCTCGGGTAACCCATCAATCTTAGGTTACCCCGGCACTAACAACGATTTTGCAGGTTGCACTGTGTCAGCACGAACAGTAGCATCGAATATCAGCAATATGAATACTTACATAAAGTGCAAAGCTGACGTCACGGCGGCCATGATGGGAACTAAACTGTATCATTATGCAAATTATGCGAAAATAAATTGCTATTGTATTCCCTTCTAACATGACCGCCATTTCACGTGGGTGCAAACCAATAATAGGCTCGATGATCAATATCAATTCTCAAGGGAGATTTCTAAACAAAACAATATTCAAATTTAACCATAAATCCTCGTAGCCATTTTATTGTGAATATTGAGATATCAAACGTGGCCTTTAGAATGTTTACAACCAACCTCTGGGACGCCAATAACAATAGAGAAAAATGTGCGACTTCTGGTGCCAGTTGTCCAGGCCTCAGTTGTTCAAAAGGTGGATAACGCTATCCGCTAGATAAATCACTATCCAGTGGATATATAATAGCGAAATCAATTGCGCTACCCAATGGATAGTGATTTATCCGGTGGATAGCATTATCCACCTTTTGAACGACTGAGGCCTGGTGGACAAACAAAAGAAGCTAATGAGAGATCTTTTGTTTTCTTCCCCATCATGGCGTCGTTGACGTCACATTAGTAATTTTCTGTTGCTTTCCTACGTTAACTGAACAATAACAAACAAACATACACAGCCACTGAATTCGTGGGTGATAGGTAACCAAGAATTAGAATAATTTTGACGAGGACATCGTTGCAGTTTATTTTGTACAGTCTCGTTCCTTGGTAGCCTCTCGCGGCTTCTTCACGCTTGGGACGAACGCGTGACGAAGCCTTAGGGTGTCTGCGTGGGAGGTGGGTCCCATGGTCACGCAACCGCAACTGACCCGTTGCCTTTCGCAAGGTATTTCGCAAGCTCAATTTTACATTCGACGATTCTTGCAATCTTAACCCTTCCATCTTACATGTATTAAGTTGCAATCTTTGGATTCCTTACACCGCTCTGGAGTTTCGTCTCTTATCCTAGGTAAGTTGGGATTGTTTCTTTTGCTGCCCGTCCTCGACTAAGAAGAATGATAAACGGTAACATTTAATGACTTTGTATGAACGAGTTACCTGTGGAATGTGACCTGTGCTTTAAACCTGCAGAATTCAGGCGAGAATTGGTGTGAATAAATTGAAACATGGGAGTTAAGGCGTGGGAATCGAATGAAATCGAAAAAGTGAAACAGAAACGTTACGCGTGATTGTTGACTATAAGTCTTTTATTTCGGATTAAAAGTTAACCGAATTTAAGCGTTTCGAGAATTAAATAGACACTTTAGCTTCCCCTTTAGCTTCCCCTTTCCCTGTGTGGAGTATGGGAGTGCATTTATACATTACGTAAAGGGTGAACATCTTCAAAGACTTGAAGCAGCGACAAATGTCTTCGCCAACTAAATTTCAATGCCAAATGGACGATTCAATTCAGCTACAGATTAATCATTTGCATATGTATGAATTGAACATGTATTGTTTATATATGCCTCGTTACTCAAACGATGCCGCTACAAATATATCTTATTAGATGTTTTGGTGTGTAGTATCGCGGACTATTTTTACGAGGAGCTCGCTAGGACGAGTCAAACTACAAAGCACTAGTAGAAATGAATGACGACAATGTGTGAACCATGTGTACATGTGAGTCATGTCTGCTAGTCACGCGAGCCATCATGGTGAGCCACGCGAGCCAATTTTATATAAGTGAGTCAACATGCGAATCACACAGTTATTGAAAGCTAACGGTTTTAAAATGGGTTCTTAGACTTAAATACTGTTTTTCAGCGCTATTTGAAATGTATTTTATATTTATTATTCAACTTTTTTGATCTAAATTTGTAAACAACGGAGAACGTATGACAGATTTGTGCGTGCTGGGCAAAAAGGTAGTCAAGTAGTCTAAATAAGTCAAACTGGCGCTCTACTGTCTAGAGAAAATAAAGCGAAAATTTTCTCTTGCTACTGTGCAATAACCAAGTGTACAATAACTTTCTGCACAATATTGTGGATTATTAAATTCTCAACCTTGCATAATGCAATCTAGCTTTCTCATTGGTTCACTGGATCTCGGTTACCAGCAATTATACCTGCGTTTGACCCTATATGGAAATGAACGTGGCAAATGTCGCTCAGCATTAAATTTTTGGCACCCCAAAGTCACATCACTTTCCGGTCGTTTCTCAAACTTAAATAAAATTTAGCAAAACCGATGGTTGAGAATTTAATAAGGCAATTATTCCATTCGCCCTTGTTGGATATCAAATTGGTAATAGCCAACTCAGCACTACGTGCCTCGTAGATCCTTTTTATGATCTTGTATCCAATACAGGCCCTATTCCCTCAGAGGGAAAAGGACAAGATGATGATCCAATATGGGCTCATGAAAAAATTGTTAAAATAATATTTGTACTTGTTTCGTGCAGCTTTCAAGGGGTTGTTATCATGGCAAGTGTCCAAAAAATCTTAGGAATAGCAGAACTAAGTCCTGAATCAAATGAAGATGATGCTAGGAAAACTTACGACAAGTGGGCTGCAACTTATGAGGAGGTATGCATGCAATGGGGTTGATTACTATGGGGAATGAATGAAGTGGTCCATTTCTGAAGTAACTGTGGTGCTGTGTAGGTGTGAAGTAAAACGTGAAAGTTTGGTTTTATCAAACCAGTGGATAAAACCAAATTTTGGTGATGATGATGATGATGATGTTTATTATTATCATTGTTATGGTCATGGCCGCTTGAGGATACGAAAATTGGTATCCACGCGCAGCCATGTAATATCCTCTATTTATCCACTGGTGGATAGCCTTATACAAATTTTTAACAACCGAGGTCAGACGTGAGTATGAATATAGGTAAGACCAGTTAGTTAGGTATGGTGCTTTCTACTGTGTCTCTCACGGTTATGGTAGCACTGTTAGGGGGCTCAGATCTTGTTGTCATGGTCACCTCTAAGCACCTCCCTCAGGGCACCCCCTCCAACCTTGCTGCACCCAATCCAAAACTCATATCTCAACTTATAAATTTAATTACTATGCTGATGTGTTTTGTCAGGATACAAATTATAATGGTTACAAGGGACACGTCCTGTGCATGGACGCTTTCCACGAAGCCTTGAAGTCAAAAGACGTCTTTCCTGCTGCGAGTAAAGAAATGAGGATCCTCGATGCTGGCGCAGGCACTGGGATTATTGGTGAAATGTTGGTTGATCTTGGTTATAGAAACATCGATGGGTTGGATATTTCTCAGAACATGCTTGATTTGGCAGCACCAAAGAATGTCTACAAGCGGCTAATCTGCGCTCCTTTGTCTAAGGACCGCATTGAAGATATTAAGACTGGTGAATATGACGTCACGTTGTGCGCGGGAACAATTGTCTATGGACAGGCCAAGCCTGAGGCACTGTATGAGTGTGTGCGGCACCTAAGACCAGGTCAGTCGTAAAACGAACTTCGTTTTCTAAAGTTAGAGTGTTACTGCTAGGGAAATTGATTTCAATAAAGATACAAGTAAGTAAGTTAAAATACGTGTGGAATGAAAGAGGAAAAGATCCAGGCTCCACAATTTCTGATTCCCTAAAAAGGTCAGGCTCTCCCAGGGGTTTTGTGGAACAAGGAAACATGGCTAATTTCAAATGGGGAACAGAGGAACAGCGTCAAAATATTTTAGGGAACAAAAACAAAAACAATTTAAAACAAATTTAGGGATAAAAAGGCTGGGAACAAGTTTCAATGTAATTTGGGGAACAAGGGAACACCAGCAAATATTTGAAGGGAACAAGGAGCCCCCTGGGAGGGTCTTAAAGGTGAAGATGTTGAGGCAGATATCTCCTGGGGAGTCTAATACGGAACTACGACGGAGGCTTCAACGAAAACGTCACCTCAAAATATAACTTTTGCGATTATTTCATCTCGATTTATCTCGTGGTACAATGTGGGCGAAGTATCCTAAAAATACATTGGTGCTAGAGGTTTCAGGGTATAAATAGACAATAAAAAGTTCACGTCGTCATAAATTCAAATTTGGTGATTTCACTTCGTTGTTATGCAGTGTACCGCAAATATATGTGCGTGCCGTAATACCGACCAAGTAGTGGAAATCGGAAGGTCATAACTTCGATTCTTTTGAAGCAAACTAGGGTTTTTCCCAAGCATACCCGAGTCGTTATTGGTTTATAAATCTGACTTGTTTTTTAACCTTTTAGGAGGTCTGTTTATTTTCACGATCCGTGCCGACTCCTTTGATCCAGTGGAACTTGGTTACAGCACCAAGTTTGAAGAGATGGAGAAAGCTGGGATATGGAGCCTTGTGAAGAGAGAACGACGCGAGCTGTACTCTAATCCACACGAAGAAAAACACAGGGATTGTTACTTGATAACTTACAAAGTTGTAAAAAATAGCTGAAACTGTAGTTATGTGAAAGCTGGGCCACGTTACGAGCATCGATAGGGGTTACTGCTTATGATAGTTTTAAGTGGAAAATTTATACTTTTTATCGGAAA
>NC_090893.1:14635161-14660161 GCF_036669925.1 Montipora capricornis
TTCGCAGCATTTCATTTGCTATTAGTAATTCCTATTATGCCTCGTTATTCAAACGATGCCGATGTTATTCAAATGAATGTAGCAAATGTCGCTCAGCATAAAATTTTTGGTGCCCGGAAGTCACGTTTCTTACACATGTAAACTTAAATAAAATTTAGCAGAACCGATGGTTGAGAATTTAATAAAGCAATTATTGCATTTGCCCTTGTTGGATATCAGATTGGTAATAGCCAACTCAGCACTACGCGCCTCGTTGGCTATTTACCATTTCGTATCCAATGCGGGCTCATGGAATAATTGTTAAAATAATATTTGTACTTTTTTCGTGCAGCTTTCAAGGGGTTGTCATCATGGCAAGCATCCAAAGAATCTTAGGAATACAAGAACTAAGTGCTGAATCAAGTGAAGATGATGCTAGGAGAACTTTTGACAAGTGGGCCGCAACGTACGAGGAGGTATGTATGCGATGGGGTTGATTACTATGAGGGATGAATGAAGGGGTCCATTTCTGAAGTAACTGTGGTGCTGTGTAGATGTGAAGTAAAACATGAAAGTTCGGTGTATCAAATCAGTGGATAAAATCAAATATTTGTGATGATGATGATTATTATTATTATTATTGTTATTATTACAATATCCATGTCACAATTCTTAACTTAAACCTTTAACATTCTATATGGTGCTTTGCACAATTTTTTAAAAAGAAACCAGAGGAATAGGTGTGCCAAGCCTTAGTAAAGAACCTCTAGGACTTAGAGTTTGTTGGATGTGTCTGTAAGGTATCGTAGTATACCTGGAGTGGTCATGTGAGGTCTTTTAAGAAAAGAGGTTCCCTTATAAAAAGGAAGAACGATTGTGTCTCTTTTCAGCTAATAGAGGACATTTATCTGATCCTTTTCGGATCAATTAAAATTAGGGGTCTAAACAGCCCATGAATTTTGAAAGCCAGCAAGCAGATAGCACAATTTGTGGTGGGGGTGGTTCTTCTGAGGAAGAGCAAATTCCAGAAATAGTCATATGTCTGTTGAGACTGTTATTTATTGTTAATAGTGTTTTTTTTAAAAAGGAAAGCCCATTTCCCATTCTGGACCTTTTTCTTCTCAAGAGCTATTGTTATTCTTGTGGCTAAATATACTTTAGACAAATTCAAGGTACAGGGGCCACTCTCATGGTTATCTTGCAAAGTTGTAGCCATGCAATGGTGCCTGCAGGACATTGCAGGGACAGATGCCTTACTCCCTATTTCTAGATTTCTTGCCATTTCGCAAAGATTTGTTGCTGTCATTTTAATTATGCTTTTGTGATTTTCTGGCAAAAAGGGGCCAAAATGGTTGCAAACGTGATACAAAATCCAGTCCCTTGCTACTCCAGGCACCAGTTGTTCGAGGGTGGATAGCGGTATCCACTGGATAAATCACTATCCGCTGGAGAACTCAATTGTTTTTGCTAGTGTTTATCTGCTAAATAGGGATTTATTATATAGATGCTTAAGAAATACCAGGATTTTTCCTTTTACTGAAAAATCATATCTTCACTGCGCATAGTGAACATTATTTTTATCTTTCGCATTTGAGAATATACAATGTAGGTGTCGTCATGGTAATGAACACGAGCTTCCTCTTCATTGTAAGATACTTTTGTGCTTTAATATATTTCTTCTCTTACTACATTAACATTCTTATTGCAAAATTTTACATTATCATGATTTGTTTTTCATAACTTTCATATCTTGTTTCATGTTACACAACATGTGAGTTTTAGCAGTTGGTGACCACTTTTTCATCATTTCGAAAATGAGTAAAACAAGTTGTTTTAAATCTGGACATTTCATCAATATCTAAATGTATATAATAAACAGATCATTGCATGGCCGCTTGGGGATACGAAAATTCGTAACCCCGCGCAGTCATGTAATATCCTCTATTTACTATGCTGATGTTTTTTGTCAGGATTCGGATCATCATGGTTACAAGGCACACGCCCTGTGCGTTGAGGCTTTCAACGAAGCCTTGAAGTCAAAAGACGTCTTTCCTGATGCCAGTAAAGAAATAAGGATCCTCGATGCTGGCGCAGGCACTGGGATTATTGGCGAAAAATTGGTTGATCTTGGTTATAGAAACATCGATGCTTTGGATATGTCTCAGAACATGCTTGATTTGGCAGCATCAAAGAATGTCTACAAGCGGCTCATTTGCGGTTATTTGTCTAAGGACCGCATTGAAGATATTAAGACTGGTGAATATGACATCACCTTGTGCGGGGGAACAATTGTCTATGGACAGGCCAAGCCTGAGGCACTGTATGAGTGTGTGCGTCACCTAAGACCAGGTCAGTCGTAAAACGAACTTCGTTTTCTAAAGTTAGAGTGTTACTGCTAGGGAAATTGATTTCAATAAAGATACAAGTAAGTAAGTAAGTAAGTAAGTAAGTAAGTAAGTTAAATACGTGTGGAATGAAAGAGAAAAAGATCGAGGCTCCACAAGTTTTCCTAAAAAGGTCAGGCTCTCCCAGGGGTTTTGTGGAACAAGCAAACATCGCTAATTTCAACTGGGGAACAGAGGAACGTCAAAATGTTTTAGGCAACCAAAAAAAAAAAAGAAAAAAAACAATTTAAAACAAATTTAGGGATAAAAATGCTGGGAACAAGTTTGAAGGTAATTTTGGGGAACATGGGAACACAATCAAATATTTAAAAGGAACAAGGACTACGACGGCGGCGTCAACTGTCGTAAGTCTTTTGCAATTACATGTATTTTATCTCGTTTATCTCGTGGCACAATGTGGGCAAAGTATCCTGAAAACAAATTGGTGCGAGAGGTTTCAGCGTAAAAATAGACAATAAAGATTTCATGTCGTCATAACCTCACCTTTGATGATTTTACGTCGTTTTTATGCAGTGTACCGCAAACATATGTGCTACAATGCGTGCGACATGGTTGTTTGTTTTTTCTCTTTTGACCAATTATTGTCTTGTGACGTCGTTCCTATAGAAGTCGTCGTTCCTTAATTAAACGCCCTTATTACAACTTATGACAAGGACAAAGAAAGAGTAGTTATTGACGTCATAATCGACGTCATCATCAGCGACGCGACGGTAAAACGAAAACGTCATTAACATTGGAAGTTCAGGTTTATTAATCTTTTTCGTCGTCATGTCGGTTTGTCTAACTTCTAAAAACTAGAGCAACTTTCCAGGAAATGAATTAGGAGGTGCGGTTTTGAAACTACGACAGGAAATTCAAATTCGTTGCCTTGTTTTCACGTTCTCCATAAAACTTGACAATTGGTCATTTTACGTCGCAGATTTGCCGAAGACGTGAGACAAAAATGAAAAAATGCACATGCAGAGCGTGCAAAGGTATTGTTTTTGCTCATTAAATATGCAAAATTTGAGACGTTTTCGTTGCCGTCGCGTCTTAGATCTTAAACCCTCTATTAGGGAAGGCAGCGAGAACGTCATCTAAAAATATAAATTCGCGTTTTTAATATGACAAGGGTGTGGTAGTTCCCCAAAAATGACAGTGTTCGAAACGGCACTTAATTTAGGGGGGAAATGAAAATTTCAAGAAGAACTGCTGACGTCTTTCATAAAACCTCAAATCTTCACGATGTTGTTTTGCTGACGACGGCAAAGAAATGGACAAAAGTGAAAAACGCACGTGTAGTGCGTGCAAAGCACGCAATAAATATGCAATAAATATGCAATAAATATGCAAACTTTGACGTTGTCGTTGCCGTCGCCGTTGTCCTTGCTTAAGCTCTCTATAGAGTGTTTCACTCACGTGATCAGTAACCTTACATTTTTTCCACCGAAACAAAAGAAAACGTTTCCATGACAATAGAGCATAGCTATATACATAGCAGACAATAGCTATATTTAAGGTTTTATGAAGAACGTCAGCACTTGACGATACATTTTAATTTTCTCCCCTAAATTAAGCGCCGCTCATAACGGTTTCATTCCTGAGAAACTGGCACACCTTTGTCATATAATGAGAATAATGAGAATTTATGTTTTGAGGTGACGTTCTCGTTGCCTTTCCCGTCGTCGCTGCTAAAGCTCAAGGTAAAGTTGAAAAGAAGGGACCCCAAGTGTTTTTTTTTGGGGGGGGGGGGGGGGGTGTAAATACCTTGTAGTGGACTTAGTGTCCTATTGTATTTAACACCGTCTTTAACACCCACCTTAGGATGAATCTTAACCGCAGTGACGTCAAGAGAAAACATTCTATTTCCGGCACTTGTTTTTGCCGTCAACCATGAATTTGTATCTGTACTGCTCTAAAAGTGTAATGATGGTAATAGTACCTTGAACATGGCAGTGACCAACTCGAAATTGTAATGGCTACTCTGGTCAATGCGTTTACATGTACTTAAAGTTGTTGTTTGACAACACCAGATTTCATTTTTTTCCCCATACAAATGTTAGTCAATTAAGAAGTCATCTTTTTCGATTGTTGGCGAAAATAACAAAAGCTTTCCACTTTAAAATCAAAAGTGCACGGCGTTGCTTTACTATTTTCAAATCATCAAAGAGACTGTCAATCACACTTGGCGATTGAAAAACCCCAATTCAACCCAAATTCATACGTCCTGGGCTCTGCGGTCAAAAGCTACAAATACAGTAGACTGTGCTGATGCCGTGAGTCAATTGACAATTATTCCATGAGATCTCGACAGCCATTGGCTATAACCAATCTCACATCCAACATGCGCGAGTGCAATAATTGCTTTATTAAATTTCATGAAAACTCTGAACTGTTTAAATTTTACAAAACGACATTATCTCGTTTCAGTGTCACAAAAACTATTGGCGCAATCAGTTTCCATACAAGGTCATCATAATTTGAGCCAATCAAAACCTCAGAAAGCCAACCAATTGAGAATTTAATAAAATCTCTATCTATATATAATGAGGATAATTCACCATGTCTTTTACAAAAATCTCGAAAATGCTACATTTTGATAATGCCGACCTAGTAGTGGAAATCGGCAAGTCATAAGCTCGATTCTTTTGAGGCAAATTTGGATTTTTCCCAAGCATACCCGAGTCATAATCAGTTTATAAATCTGACTTGTTTTTTAATCTTTTAGGAGGTCTGTTTATTTTCACGATCCGTGTCGACTCCTTTGATCCAGTGGAACTTGGTTACAGCACCAAGTTTGAAGAGATGGAGAAAGCTGGGATATGGAGCCTTGTGAAGAGAGAACGACGTGAGCTGTACTCCAATCCACATGAAGAAAGACACAGGGATTGTTACTTGATAACTTACAAAGTTTTAAAAAATAGCTGAAACTGTAATTATATGAAAGCTGGGCCATCTTACGAACATCGATGGAGGTTACTGCTTACATAATCAAGTGGACAATTTATAGTTTTTACCGAACAAGGGGTACCGTTTCTATACATCGGTTATGGGTTAATTACTGCTTAGTTAATGGTTTCCTATGGAATAAGGTTGAATATTTTACTTGAAATTTAAATGTTATTTGTATTACAATAATTATTATATACAACGAGGCTTTAGGCTTTATTGTATACAACGAGGCTTTAGGTGAGTTGTATACAAATACAAACCATATTATCCTATAAACAGGGGCGTAGCTCGAGATGTTGAAGGTGTAAGCACACGAAGAATGTTTCGAGCGCCGGGGGCCCTGCAAAGCAGAAAATTTTGAAATTTGGGTTCTCGCAAATGCCATTTCCGACTATTTCCGAAGGACATTTCAATAAATCAATGCGAAGGAAAATGCAGTACATGTAGTCAGTTGTTTATTTTACCCATCTTTAGAGTTGTCAGCAAGCTACAACACAAACAGGGAGTTTACAAGCATAGGGCAAGACGTCTCAAAATCTGTAATAACCGAGCGTCTCAAAATCTGTAATAACCGAGTGTCAAGTATTTATGAGTCAATGAGTCAATGAGTTAGTGAAGTTAATTAAACCATAAAATGAAAGCTAAAATTTCAGAGAGTGCTTAGGCCTTATCACTGAAACGAGGGCTTAGGCTTAATCAACAAATTATTGCTATATTGACTGTGAGTCCATTGACTCATGACTCATTGACTCATCCTCCTCCGTCCTCGTAATAACACGTGCGTATTTGCTTAAAGAACGCTTCGCCCCTGATAAATGTTTCACATTCAGCCAAAATTTACGCTTACCAAGCAGATCATGACGACAACAATTTTATTGGAAAAATCACACGTTATAGGACTAAAATGTACCGATTTAACAAAACATGTTGGAAGAATAAAAATAATGGCAGGGAATGAATATAAATTAGCTACACGAGTTTTCTACTTCTACTCCTGACTACTGTCACTTGACTCAAAGATTCAAATTTCGAGTGATCTGATTGGGCAGAACGTTTTATGAAATACCTCTGTATTCATAGGAAATCGAATAAATGCCGCTCTGTATTCGTAGACAATGCTTCGTTCTGACTGGCTAATGTGTAATATTTATAGGATAATATGGATTATTAAAAACTGGATCATTAGATAATGCAAATCGAGAGTTTTGATTGGCTAAGCCATCATGGGTTATGAGCCATTATACCATGATCTACAAACACGGCAAGCATATGCGTGATTTTTTGGGCCTTTTTATTTTTATTGTAGTCTAGTTTTCTATATTTTGGGGGCGTTTTTAATAAAACAATTATTCCACTTGCACTTGTTGGATATGAGATGATTATAGCCAACTCGGCGCTATGCGCCTCGTTGGCTATCTATCATCTCATATCCAACGCGCGCTCATGGAATAATTGTTAAATATATGCAATGTTTGGGTGTTGTCTGTAGAGATTTCGGAATAATTTAGCTTAGCAAGAGCAGGGATAATTTGCAGAACACCGAACGCTGATTTGTTAGCTTTCAGGTTTCTTTTGCATAGCTTAGTTACATTTCCATCCGCATACCCAGTCGTTTACAAACATACAAACAGTTAATCAGAGTTGTTGCTCAATAGGAAGAGCACCCGACCAGTGTTACGTAGGTCGAATTTTTCATGCCCTTTCCCAGTTGCTGCCAAGCAACTAGCTCAGTTATCATTCTCACATGCGAAATACATCGTGAACCTGTAAATCATGGTTTGAACCCAGGAGTCATATCATCATTAAGTAAAGTACGATCGTCCGGGTCTTGAGAAGGACTGTTTGAGATGACATTGACTTGCGTTTCGACAACCGGAGCGGAAGTCATCTTCAGAGTCAAGTGATTTGTGTAACGGAGTTCTTATAGTATCTACTGACGTTACACAAATAACTTCACTCTGAAGATGACTTCCGCTCAGGTTGTCGAAACGTCAGTCAATGTCATCTCAAACAGTCCTCCTCAGGACTACACTCACCCGGACGATCGTACTTTACTTAATGACATCGTTAACTATCAATAGATGCCTACAATTATTTTACTCACATGGTGACACGGCATGGGCCAATAATCACACGGCGGCCATGTTAAGTCGCGATCGAGGGATTGTAAACTTTTGTTTTTTCCCACCGAAACTCGTTCCCAAACATTTCAACTCGAGGCTCGTGGTACGAAATCTATTGTCTATGGCCGATATGACCGCCGCGCGAATAAGGCCCATTTATATATTAGTGCATGATCTTCGACGGCGACGTCGTCGAAAACGTCACCTTTAAATATAACTTTCCACTGTCGTAAATCTTTCGCGATTATTGCGAAATAAAGTTTAAAAAAATATAATGAAAGGTTCACGGCCATCTGTGTGCTCGCGTTGTCGTCAAAATCTCAAAGTTTGGTGATTCCACGTCGTTGTTACACAGAATATCGCAAAAAATATATGGCACATTTTTTTTTTTGTTAGCCAGTGATATTATTGTTTTATGGAGCTTATAACCCAACCCAATCTCGTCCCCAGGGTCTCTCTTCTTAAGGAAGGGACAAGAAGAGACCCTGGGGACGAGGTTGAACCCAACCATGTCTCAACATTGGGTTAAGACCAAAGGGGAGGGAAGTCATTAGATTTACGACATGAGAAGTGTTCTTAAAATGTTTTAATGCGTATTTTAAAAGCAATTTTGTCCAGGATTGTATATGTGCTCTTCAAGCACATTTTGATTTCACTGGTTTACGCGACGGTTTTGTAAGAAAAGAAAAAAACAGCTTTGGCCTAATTGATTTGAAAAAGAAAAAAAAAAGAGGTACATGTATACTGTTATGTTAGAATGGATAAGTTTATTTTTTTAGTACATGCATAGCTTTTAGAAAGGTATCGCTGACTTAAAGGTTTCGACAGACTGACGGAGAATACATTTTCATTCTGTCGTGTTTTTGAGGTGTAGATATTAAAGAACAAAGATTAGGTCTAAGGGAATAAAAGTATGGGGGGAAAAAAAGTCATCGGCTGGTTAAGAGGAAAATAATTTCTTTTTGCGAAAATAGAGCCTGATTCACACGTGCGACGCAACGTCAAATTAAAACGAAAGGGTATAAACGTGAGAACTACTGCAAACACAAATGAAAAAACCCCATTTTCTTGAATTTACATGAGAATCGGGAGAACGAAAACACTATCATGCATCAACACTAATTCCATACCACCCTGATTGAAGTTCAAACCAAGATGGCGTCAGCCCCTCCCTTCATAGCTGACTACAATTGCGCCTGCACATTTTTTAATCATCCTTGCTTTGCCTTCTGTGTGAACGTCGCTTATCACACGAAGATCACGAGGTTGCACGAACATTTTCATTGGCTGAAGACAAAAACCGTTCCGACACAACTTTCAAAATAGATGTAACGCCAGGCAACGTTTGAAAAAAATCGCCACAGCGTTGTCAAGGAGCGCTGCAGAAGGTAGAAACGACTTGTACTTCTCACAAGGGTTGGGCAAGAATTGATCGCGAAATGTGTACCTTGGAGAATGTACACTACACGCACATGTGATTTACGTCGCGACAAAATAACGACTTCAGTTGCGACGAAAAAGTTGACAGTATAAGAAATGTATAATAGACCGCTGTACAGTTGTGTGCTTAGTTACCTGGCCATTAAATGACAGTGAAGCTGGTGTTGACCTTGTCATGATACAGACCTTCCTTCTTTTGTTATGTTAATGATGTTGTTGTTATGCTAATTAGTAAGAATCTACATAAGAAAGACAGTGTGAGGTTTCTATCAAAACAAGGTCTACTCTAGCCTCACTTTCATTCACAGGCCAGGTAACTAAGCACAACTTTAAAATGGACTATAATAGGCCTTTTGCAACTAACGATCACATGGTACAAAATCTGCCATGCTAGAGGGCAAGCTCATTATTATTCCCCCACTGGGACATCAAAACAAAGGCAAGTCAAGCTTGACTGGTTTAGGTCTCTTTGTTTTAATGTCCCAGTAGGGGAATAATAATGAGCTTGCCCTCCAGCATGGCGGATTTTGTATCATGTGATCGTTTGTTGCAAAAGGCCTATTGCTCCAACCCGAATCTAGCTTAGTGACCTGGCTTCCTCAAGTCTGATATAACTCAGTGGTTGAGCTCTCGAACGAGAAATCGGAAGGTTATAGCTTCGATTGTCATTGGAAGCATTTGGGTTGATGTTTTGGTCATATTCACGTCATTTCCTTTTGTTTCGGTCAACGTGAGGGAAGGCATCTCCTGAGAACTACACAAAGTAATATTCCGATTCAACCCGGTATTCCTTTTGCGTAAAATTACACTCCAAAAAAAGATTCTTGAAAACGGCCACGGTGCGTTTAGTTAAAACTAAAATGTTGTTACTTCCTGTTCAAAACAAATGCCTATTTTCCCATTCGTGTACGCCACTTAAAGGTTGAGAATATCACTTTGTGTAAAACGCCAGAGAGTGTCAGAATGGTCTGAAACGTCATCCTGTTTTTACAAACTGACAGAATACAGCTTCAGTTCACTTTAAAAAGCCTTAGCCTTCATTACGCACTTGTCCCAATCCTACGGTGACGATTGGAAACTGACCCATTGCGTGACACATTTTGCGTGTCAAAGTAACATTCCAACGTGAACCAACTTTCTATGGGCTCTTATTCCGTGCTTTTGCTTGTAAGTCGTAAATTATTTCTAAAGCCTTCCTTGGAGTTAAAGACTCTGGATTTAGCAATAAAATTGCTTTAGTGAGTTCGGTTTCCACCTCAGAATCCCGTGTGCAAGTTGTTGGCATTCCAACCCCTTGAGAAACTTCCGAATCACTTGAATTTCCCACCGAATTTTTCTCCTTTCGTTTCTCAATTTTGTTCACCTCTAAAGTGTCTTCATAAATGCTATCATTTTGTTCTAAATTGTTAAGAATTTCTCTGGCGCGAGTTTCAACCAGCGCAGGAACTCCGGCAAGCTTGGCGACGTCGATTCCAAACGATTTGTGGTCACACCCATGCTAAAAAAATAAATAAATAATAGAAAAAAATTAACGTTTATTATTTGGTGTATTAAGAAGTTGGATAAGAACCACTTATGTCTTGGTTTGACCCTAAGGTTAGCGTTATTTTGAGCTTTGGGTAAATGCAGCAGTTAATCTTCACTTAAAGAGCAGCATTTGGGGGACACTTTGTGACATAAATTGTCTGTATTCTGAGACACAAGCGATGTTAAAGTTGGCTAGAAGAGCAAGGGGACACTTCGAGACGCTTATTGAAATCCGCGTGAATCTAATTAGGGTCAAACCTGGACATATCTCTACGCAAGACCAGGGAGTGTTTATTTCAACGGAAGGCCAGAGAGTTCTTGCTCTTCACAACAGCTCACAGATGAAAGTTTTAGCAACTTAAGTTTAAGTATCACGCTTTATAAATACCTCAAAAAGGTTAATTAATCTTTTAGCCGTCGGGCAGGATTTGCGTTACTTACAATGACTTTGAAAGTGAAGCTGATTCCATCCCTGTCCTTCTTAGCAGTCACGTGGTAACAATCCACACGAGGTAGAATATCTGCTAGTTTCGCAAGCTGATAGTAATGAGTGGAAGCTAACGTTCGGCAGTTTATGGCACTGTGAAGATGTTCGATGACTGACCAAGCTATCGAGAGGCCGTCAAGCATAGACGTTCCACGGCCTGCGCGGAAAAAAATGAAAGCAACAATTTAACAGAAAGAAATGAAAAAAACTTTCATGTGTTTGTGCAGTGGTTGTCGACTTAGCGCCGTAAAACGAACGCGAATACTTTGGTCAATCACAACACACGCAGACAAATAAATGCCCCGTCTCACCAGCCTTCAATATTCATAAACTCTGTGGGGCGTTAAAGATCCCACACACTAGTCGAAAAGAGTAGGGCATGTAGTTCCCGGTGTTGTGGTCTGGCCTTTCCTTCAGCAATGTGGTCGGCTTGGCGTAATCTTCTGAATGGACTACTGATCGATGAGACCACATAACAGCAAAACAGACAGTAGTCAAATTGAAGGAGTCCAAGTGCTGAAACTGGTAAACTGGTAAACTGGAATGACGTGACAGCCACGTTTACATACGCTCTTGCAAACACTTCTATTGACCAGTCGAAGCACGCGTACTATCTGAGTTATTTTAGAAAGTATACTTGTTTAATTCTGATTCTGTACTGACAAACGAGCGAAACCAGCAAACGCGGAAATATCGCGAAATGCTAAGATAGCGCGAAGAGATATCTTGCAGTGAAGTCTTCGTTACTAAAAACTCCTTTATTAATTTGACATTGCAACGCTTTTTTGAAAACGGCTATATTCTCGAGAATCTTAGGTTGTGTTCGATTGACCTCAACTAAGAATACGAACGTTTGCTTCTAAAAATTACACCTGCGAGAATTTTGATACTATCAGAATACATATCGTTTCCCGATAAAATGTTATGGAGGTATCTTGAAGTCCCAAATTTACATCCAAAGAAAAATATGGAGGTTATCATCTCGTTTACTCTTATTCCAGAATAACTTCGAACGCGCCCTTAGGTCGCACTGTGACCGCCTCGATGTCTTCTCCTTACCAATTTCGTCGACTACAACAAGCGATTTTTCCGTTGCATTTGCCAGGATGAAGGCTGTTTCTAACATCTCCGACATGAAAGTTGACTGATACTGTACCAGATTGTCGCTTGCTCCGATTCGCGCGAACACACGGTCCACAATTCCTAGAATAATGAAAATCAAAGCGGTCTAAAAATCAGAATTAACTATGAGAGGGTGACGTGAAGTGCTATTTTCTACCCATGTACACCATGTGAGCGTTAGCCCTACTAATGAAAATGGGCCCACTCAAGGACAGAGAAAAACTCTGACCAGGGTGGGAATTGAACCCACGACCTTCGGGTTAGATCACCGCTGCTCTACCGACTGAGCTGCAAGGTCAGACGGGAGCAGGTCGTGGGAATTGAAGATGTCAAATTCCAGCAATGAATATGTACAAGTACAAGGGGATACGTGAGGGTGGTTGAATCAAAGCGAATCTCGACCCATGCAGGGGAGATGTCTTTTGCCTAAAAATGGAGAAAAGAGGCCTCTTCACGAAAGGAAAGACAAACGCTACACTTACAAAGAATGTGTTTATTTCTGCAACTTTTTTTTTTCATCGACCTGCCTGATAAGACTTCCCCAGCGAAAACTTATTTATGTACATACCAATTTCGGCACTTTGGGCCGGAACAAACGAACCAGCTTGAGCCAAGATGGCGAGCAATGCATTTTGACGAAGAAATGTACTCTTTCCTAGGAAATAGCAAATATTATTCAAAACGAATTCCAACGATGATTCACGTCACCACGGTATTCCCTGGAACCTAAATAGCATGTGTAAGCGGAGAGGGGTGGGTGGACTATCGAAGAAAAACATGTGGTGCTGGGGGATAGGAAGTGCTAATTTTTTTCTTTCTGTATGTTTCCTTTTTTTTTTTTCATCGTCTGTTACCTTGTAACATTATTGAGGACGAATTTTTCTACAGAGCGGCCGTATGACAGACATGTGTTGCGGTCACACGGAATGGGGGTAAAAGAAAATCAGACGTCTCAAACCATGTTTCCTTAACAGAAGTGTCCACATTATAGTGGCGGTATCCTAAGTTTTCTTCCTATATTCTCGCGCTAATGTTGCACTAAGAACGACGTACATTGCTCTAATGTCGAACTTGCGTTGCATGTCTTGTAAACATTATGTTTAAATTGTGCATTAATCTTGTGATTATATTGCCCCAATGACTCGCCAACACTGCACCGATAATGCGCAAATATCGGTCTCATATCGGGGTGTTTAATCTACTGACCATATTGCCCCAATACTTCGTCAACACTGCGCAAATAATGCGCAAACATTGATCTCACTCATATCGTGGCGCTTACCGGGATTTTGAACTACTTACCACCCATATTTGGTCCTGTCACAATCCAAACATTTCTTTCTCCTAGCTCACAGTCATTACAAACAAAGCTGTTGGGTTGTAGCATGTCCACAACTGGGTGTCGCCCTCCTTTGACTTGAAATTCCTTATGGTTTTTAACGTCAGGTTTTACGTAACCTCTCTGTAAAGCGAGTAGCGCAAGCGAGGTCGTAACGTCTAATTCGGCCATTGAAATTGCAAGTCGCTTGAGGTGCTCTGCATGGGATGTTACCTAAGTACCCGAAAATCGCAAAAAAAAAAAAAAAAAGAAAAAGTGCAAATACTTATTCTTTGAAATCTCGACATAGCATACATACAACACATTTGGATATGGAATGAAATGAGTTTATATATATTTGGCGGGAGGGTTTTAGATGAAGAAGTGAAGTGATTACACAGTGTTTTTGTCTTCCAATAGACCTTATTCGCTTGTAAAGGTCGTTTTTCCAGTCTAGATCATGTGACAATAGTCAAGAGGGTACTCAGTTCCTTTCAAAGTCGGACACATTCCCGTCACCAGAGCCTCGGGTCGACCCAAGGCTCTGGGAAACTCTATGTAGGAGAACATGCGCATGCAGTAGGCTTCTCATAGCCAAACAATGGCTATTTGAACCCCACGGCGCCTGCTCACTCCTCCTGCAAACATGAATCCACCAATTAGAGACGCTTTTGATTGTTCTTCACGAAAACCAATGAGAAGAAACTTTGCTTAAGGGTTCCCAGAGCTCTGCTCTCCCTCAGTCAAGAGAGGAGCTCTGGGGTCGCGATTGAGTCGGACATAGTCAAGCTTACATGCACTCTTATTAACAAACAAGACAAAGGATCAAATTCCTTGGTACCGCCACATGATCTGTATTGGGGAAAAAAAAAAAAAAGCAACAAGCGAATAAGGTCTGTTCTCCTAAATTTTCGATCACTTTTCATTTGACTATGACTTTGAGATCTGGTTATCAAAGTTCCAAGGCCAGCTGGGGTCCGTTTCTCGAAAGTCCCGAAAACTTTTCGGGCCCGAAAAGCCATTTGTGAAACGGCGGCCAACCGCTTATTTTGGAAAACCGATCGTTTAACGTGTTTTCAAGGTAACAAAAGGAGAAATAAATGTGAACTTTGACGACTTAAATCCTCTCCGTTCGTGAGATACAAAGGGAATTGTGACACCCGAAAATGGCCCGTAAAGTTTCGGGAGTTTCGAGAAACGGGCCTCAGGTGACATTTAATTTAATGCGTGACGTAGCAAGTCACGACCTCGCAATCTTTCAGCTGAAACTTTTTCTAGCGCATCAAACGTTTCAGTCAGTTTTAAACTAATGATAACTATTATGGATGAATCCTACAAGCGCTTCCAAGTATAAATAAACAAAGTAATGCAATGATTTCTCCCACACCTGATTGCAGAGATCTTCAGATAAAGCTCTCTGAACCCGTTCGTGCTCCTCTTGCAAAGCTTTGAGTCTTGCATTTAGTTCCTGTAGTTTCAAAGTACTGTAACGAACTTTACTTGACGTCGCTTCCAAAAACACGAAATCTTGATTTTCTTTTAGTAATTCCGTCTTCGTTATAGGGATTTCCACAACTCTTATAAATGACTTATGGCCGTTGATAACCAGCCGGGGAATATTCAGCGTCTCTCTGCGAAACAGAATGAGACCAGCGAACAGCAAAAATCTGGTGTTAGTTGAGGCAGCACCCTTGACTAACTACCGGTAGCTTTTCCTGATATCCGTTTTTCGTCGTTGGTTACATCGCTGGGGGTATGAATGGGGATCTGGCTAAGGCATTGATAACGATTTCTAGTCAAAATTCAACAAATTTGACCTTTGAACGCGCCAATCGTTTCTACGTAAATTCTCTCACGACTTGAAGTAACTCTAGAACAAAAAAAATTACCCAAAATATATCTTTATCGACTTCAAGCGAGTCCCAGCACACAAAAACATGGTTTTCAAGTGTTCACCCATGACCCTTTCTTGGGCATCAGTCGCCAGAAATAGTTATAGATAGTTCGTGAATTGAAAACGAGAAGTCGTTTAAAGGAATCAGTAGCTTTGAAGCAGTGTTGCGGCTGCCATCAACCTAACCCTTATTAAGCGTGTTACTTAAAATCTCGTGAGTGCGTTGGTTAAATGTAGTGTAATAATTGAAAGGTGGAAAACTCCCTGTTAGGGAGATGAGCAAATTTGATGATGATGATGATGACGATGGCGACAGACGATTTCCTTAATTAATAATGTCATGAAAAAGTTATGTAGAAACCATTTGAATGCAATCAATGTGAAATTATTTCATTTTGACCAGAAATAGCATAGCAAAAGCTGTGAGAAGGATTCTTGACTCACTAGTATAAAATCACACTCAGGTAGCTCAAGCTCGATATATGTACGAGTATCTGCACTGTACTATATTATGCAAGAGTAGAAATGTAAGGATTTGTATGGGGAAAACGGTTTTTCTCAAAATTACAAAAAAATATTTACGATCAGTTTAAAAAAAAAAAAAAAATCTTTCCTTGCTTCAGTCTTGTGTCTCTCTGGTACGGTTTCAGGCTGGGTCGATTCAGAGCGATTTAAGTGGTTTTTGGTTCCTCTTCTTTTCCCTCTATATATTCTTTTCCAAGCTTGGGGGCCGAGACGAAGCCGCTGAACGGAATCACTCAAGGAAAAGGGCCATAAATTCGCTCCCAAGGCTTCGATCACCTCGAAATTCCACGTAGATCACGGACGATACCTCCGATACCCATTCGTCCCCTTCATTCGAGCCACTTGTACACTGAGAAGGAATTAAGCCAATATCTGCAAACATTTGCTTCGAGAACCATCGGATGAGGTTTTTTTCACAAGCCGCGCTACCGAAACCGTTGGAAGATCGCTTAGCGACCCGCGATTGGTCAATGCGACACAATGGTGACTAATCGTGAGTCTTGGGCCGGGTCGCTAAGCGATCTTCCAACGGTTTCGGTAACGCGGCTTGTGAATAAAGCCTCATTCGATGGCTCTTGAAGCAAATGAGAAAAAACGTTTTCCCCATACAAATCATTATATTTCTAATCTTGCACAATATAATATAGTACAGTACAGATGCTCACACATCGAGCTTGGGCTACCTGTGATAAAATATCAATAAATAAATAAATAAATAAATAAATAAATAACAAAGGACCACTTTTTTAAAGCATACCTGTAAAGATCCCGTAACTCCTCTACTTCTCTCGTATTTTCATCTAGTTTCACCTTAATCTCGTCAGCTGTATTTGAATAACCTTCCATCATGCTGTTCTCTGATACAATTTGGGCAACAGCCGTGTCCAGCTCATTATACAAACCATCCAACTGGTCGAAATCCGCCATAAATAGGTGATCAATCACCCGAAGATTGGCCTCAAAGTAAGAGTTATGTACAAGTGAAACAATGTTCTTGTAAATAACCATGGCCCCATGGATGGCGCGTAAGTCGCTTAAGTTGGCAACTCCAGTCGCAACCTTTAAAATAACATACAAAGCATTTACACATGGCGAATAGGCCATTTCCGAGTTCATGTCTGCCTCCTCTTCAAAGCGAGTCTTAGTGCGAAGTGTTTGTTGTGAAAATTAGGTTTCATTCATATGTAAAGTAGAACTAATTACCATCACAAAAACTTCGCACTTAGACTCGCTTTGAAGAGGAGGCAGACACGAACTCGGAAATGGCCTATAGTCTTTGCTAATTCATTTAAATGCTTATTAGAGCGCTTTGAGCAATGTGCAGAGACCCACGACCTTCCACTTAACAGACTGATGGCGTTATCTAATTAAGCTATTCGGGCGCCGATTCATATTTTTTGTGAACAGTTCGTTTATTTTTTTAAAATGATACTCTTAACTTGGCTGGGCTTTAGTTTCACTGTGAAATCATACAACTCACATCTCCAAAAAGTTCATTTCTTTTCTAGCTAACTTGACAATATTGGTCTATTGCAACAATGGCCCTACATCCTGGATGCTATGAGCTGAAATCGGTTTTGGGCCCAGGTGCTGGTTTTCGATTGGATCGCAGGCTCAAGCCAGGTAAACTTATTGTAAAAATAAATAATACAGGAGCTCCGCTTTTAGGCTTGGCTAAATCTATATATTATGTTTCTCATAATTATCAGAACCGAGTTTTCATGCTGGGAGGAAGTCTAATTTCTGATGATTGAATGACTGAATGAATTAGTCAGAAATTGATATTCTGACTGCACGATGGAAAGGCTCGCGGGGTGTCACGGGACTAGTTAAAGTGCCCCTGTGACCAAAAAATCAATTCATATTTTTCTTTGGATTTCAAAACTATGTTAACAAAACACTAAGTGACCCACGTTTTAAGCCTTGATTTCAAAAATACACCTCTTTATTTTAACTGTAATTTTCCTATTTAATGGTCCGCCATTACTAACATTATGTTCTTGAGAGAGCTGGATCGAGGAGAAAATGACGTCAAAGGTTCACTAGTTTAAGAATGCAATACGTGTGTACGCCGCAGAATTAATATTCAGCACGGGGGTTTTGGGCTTTCAGACTTTTAAACTCACGCTCGGCATATATAATAAGCTGCGTTCACACGCTGAAATTTTAAGCTAGTGAGCCTCTGACGTCACTTTTCCCTGGATCCAACCGTCTGAGGTCCAATCGGTCAGTTTTGAACGTGAGTAATGGCGGACCGTGAAATCCAAAACTTACACTCAAAGTAAACGGCCTTTGGATAAAAATGAAAGCTCAAACTTTTGCCAGTCAGGTGTTAAGCAAACACACTTTCAAAATCTGAAGGAAAAAGGAAGTGGTTTTTTTTATCACAGGGGCACTTTAAGGGTATTTAACAGTTTTGGCGGGAGACTTAGGTCATTCTAGGTCAGTCAGTCTCCCGGTCAGTTTACTTTATTATTATGTCCTGTTTTAATTATGGCCACCCTTTCCTCGGGCTTTTGTGCTGCTGCATTACACGAGGAATACATTTCCAAATGTTTTTTGGCCACGTCTAAAGGAAAGTTTTTTTAGTGGATTTTCGTATGTAGTGCAGCACGAATTTAAAGATTATATTTAACTTTAGTTTTTACAGTAGGATTGTCTTGCATCTGTACGGCTGTCTGACATATCCTAAATACACTTTCACTCGAAGCTCATTGTAGTGTAGTTAGAATTTAAGCTTTTCGTCTACATCACTTACTCTCTGCATTTTACGTTCAATATCTGGGCAAATCTTCAAGTTTTTCCTCAGCTCTTCAGCAAGAGGCCTGTTGATAGAAAAGAACTCGACAGCATTCAGCCTCAATTGGATGACATCCAATTCTGTCGATGGTGCACATAAACGAGAATACAACAATCTTTGTCCTGATGCTGTGGTGGTGTTATTCATGACTCCAAACAAGGTAGCTTTTTTGTCCGTTCCCATCAAGGGTTTGGTCAATTCTAACGCTCTCCTTGTGTTGGAGTCAATGGCCATGTGGGTTCCATGTGAAAATTTGGAAGGATGGCTGACAAGAGGTGCAACATGTCTTTGGGTGTACGACACAAATTTCAAGAGAGCAGCACCTGCAGCCTTTTCCAATGACGAAAACTGCGATGATATCATGGATGAGAAAAGTTCTGGCGCAAAGCTGTCAGTTTGCGTTGATGCTTCTGTATTGAACCACTCCGATGGAACAAGAGTGAGGTGGAAGTCCTTAACTTTTTCCAGTGGAGACCTTTTTGATGTCATCCCTGTTTTGGGATTGTGTGTTACTTTGGAATCTTCGAGATGGTCTTTAGCCATCAACACCTGTTGGGAGAAATCAAGAAAAAGTACTGCTAGCATTTAAGGGTTGACTAACTATTGCTAGGGACAGCTTATCAAAAATAGGATTATACTTGGACCTAATCCCTTACTGTAGATTCTTAGAGGTCTGTGTTCACAGCAAGACTGCGAGTACTCCCATCCAATCTAGAACTTGGTCATTGAAGAACCGACTGGCAGAAGTATCAAAATAGAGTGAGTGGAATTGATGTGTGTGGGCTCTTTATTGAATGAGCGTTGTGTGAGACACAGCCTATCGTTTGGTTGTCATCACCCAATAAAGCCAAAGTATCTAACAGGGTGATTATAAAATAACCAGCTACTGCTGATTCCTTCTTGCAAGTTATCCTTTTTAATAATACGACAGCACTATCTAACTCCAAAAAAGGGGGCAGATAAAGTTATTCTATACTCTACATGTCGCTGTTGAAGACTTTTGTGATTTCCAAGCAAAGGCAGCTCTCTCTCCTTGGAAGCACTTGAGGTTTTTAATTTTTTTTTCTTCTTTCATAGGGTAGTCCAGTACTATGTCATCTGCTCTAACTAGTCAGCTATGAGGGGTGACATACACACACCATGTGTTGCATGGTGACAAGAAAAAAACAAAACCTCTAGCACCACACCCACCTCTGCAGGGCTGACCCTTGACAAGTCCTCTTCTAGGTTTTCAAGAGATGACACACCCAGATGAAATTCTCCAGTGGATAGATCAAGCCAGCCCAGCCCGAGAGAAGAATCAGGTCCCTGGGCAATACTCATCAGATAGTTGGCATCTGGTTTCTGCGGTTCCAGAAGGGTCCCTGGTGTGACCAGTCGCACAACTTCGCGGTGGATTAAACGGGAATTAGTGGGTGTCCTGTAATAAAGTTTGATAGTTTCATTGTTTAAAGAGATTAATAATGATAATGAACTTTATTTATAAGTGTCAGGTAGAGCTGCCAGTGCACTGATTGGGGTAACTGTACAGAAATTTATCAAATCAAATAAAATCACTCATAATTGTTAAGGTTGGTTTTTGAGTAAATTATGGAAAACTATACTACCTGAACATACTTCACCCACATAAGACACCTACATCTAGTTTGAGAATCAAACCCAGGCCACATTTGTGGGAGGGGAGTGCTCTCACCACTGTGCCATCCCTGTTCGACCCTTACCATTTAACCCAAAGCAGACTAACTAGTAACAAACAACATTTAAGAATTAGATGTATTTAAGATCAAAGATTTCCAGATTCAAGAATCATCACTTGATGCCACTGTACAATTTTGACCCTGCGTGTTCATCGAGGATCAAACGAAAAAAAAAAAAGTTCTGCTACAGATTATAACTGCTTACTTTGACAACAGCTTTAATTTTAAGAAAGGATAAGGATGGGAGGCATTCCTTTGAAGCTGGCTATGTAGTAGATCGAACATGACTAATCAAGAACCACAATGTTGCGTTATGATCGGGTGCGTTAAATTGTGGACCCTCTCGGAAATAGTGTGTGTGGGCAAAACCATGAGGAGTTCTCGTGCTCTTAAGCTTGTACTGTAGTCACATGTACTGCCTTATATATTTAACAATTACAGCTGTATTGCATGAGCGCATGTTGGATATGAGATGATAGATAGCATGTGGAAATGATAACTGAGCTAGTTGCTTGGCAGCAACTGGGAAAGGGCATTAAAATACGACCTACGTAACACTTGTTGGGTGCTCTACTTATTGAGCAAGAACTCCGAATAATTCTTTGTATGTATGTTTACGACTGGGTATGCGGATGTAAATGCAAATAAGCTATGTAAAAGAAAGCTGAAAGCTAACCAATCAGTGTTCGGTGTTCTGCAAATTATCCCTGCTCTTTCTAAGCTAAAATATTCCGAAATCTCTACAGACAACATCCAAACATTGCATATATTTAACAATTATTCCATGAGCGCGCGTTGGATATGAGATGATAGATAGCCAATGAGGCGCGTAGCGCCGAGTTGGCTATAATCATCTCATATCCAACAAGCGCGAGTGGAATAATTGTTTTATTTAAAAAGTCCCCAAAATATAGAAAACTAGACTATAATAAAAATAAGGCCCAAAAAATCACGCATATGCTTGCCGTGTTTGTAGATCATGGTATTGCATTATCCAATGATCCAGTTTTTAATAATGAAGATTATCCACTGGAAGGTGGTAGCTGTTTAACTACCCAATCCAAAGTAACATTGTCAATCTTTTTTATGATATATGCCTTATAAATGGATGTAAAGAAATGTAATACATGTATAAGGGGGACAAAACGTTCTCGGACAAAGTTGACTTTTCTGATTGACCATAATTTTCTCAACAATATTACATAACACAGGTTACATGTATATCAATGGGATGCACTCACTTGCTGGGTTGCTGAGGGCAGATTGCAAGCTGAAAACCTTGTTGAACAAGCGTTGTAAGCCAGCTATCTAAGGACCTCACAGGAAACCCGGCCATGAGCCTATTAACATTGGGATTCCTAGAGATTCGAAGAGATGTCTTTTCTGCAACTTTTACAGCATCGTCACTGTAGATTTCATAAAAGTCACCAACTTGGAAGAGTACAATGAAGTCAGGATACTTGCTCTTGATTTGCAAGTATTGTTTTGAAAGGCCAGGCATCTTTAGGTGTGACACACTTGCATGGGTTGTCAATGTCAGCTCAATTTGATCAAGGCTTTTCAACCCAACAATGCTGAAAAAAACAAACAAAAAAAAAAAAATCAATTCAAACAAAGGAACTTCAAGATATGAGATGTAAAATGGTTACAGAATACTCAATTCACATATGCAAGGTGTCAACTATTTCTTTCTTATCCCCTATGTGCTTTGAGAACAGAACATATTACAATTCTGTGCTCAGTTATCAGACCTTTGAATAAAAGTGGCTGGAGTTGACCTTGTTTTGATACAAACCTCACTGCCCTTTCTTATGTAAATTGAAACTCATTAGCAATGAGTCTTGTATCAAAGCAATGTCAACTCCTGCCTCGCTTTTATTCAAAGCCCTGGTAACTGAGCACTGAGAACTGTAAAATGGTCTATTGACTTCCTGACATCTTTCTTCTGAATTGTTCTTTCAAGAACAAGATCCCCTATGCTCTTCTCTCCAACTACATTCCCACGACCTCTCCCTTGGCTTCTTGGGGCTGCCCCAGCCCAGAAGGCAAGGGGGAGGTCCTGGAAAAAGAGGTTGTCGTCTCTCCAGTGCAAAGGTTCAGTTTATATCCTTGGCTTGCTCATGACGGCCATGTTGGTGTGCTGAATAGCGAAAAAAAATATTTGCAAATTTGGCTCTACTATTATGCAAAATGCAAGCGACATTTTGCTTTTGTTGTTTTTGTTTTGTACACCAACATGGCTGTCTAACCATTGCAAATGCAAGCCAAGAATTACCACTTTCCCCCTTTAATATTATCACTGTCACGACAGTGCTTCCTTTCTCCCCTTCTAGACTGCATTGTCTGTACTAAAAGTGAATCAATAGGGAGCTTAAGCACGTGCGTTTTTGAGACGCGGACGGCAACCGGAGAGAACATTACACGTGCCAGGACAGTGATGTCTCCAAGATTTTTATACTAATCATCTCTAATGGAGAAACGATACTCAGCACTATAAATGTGGTTGAGTGAAGACAAGTTGAAAGGGAAAACAGATCACTTCCGGTTGCCATCCGCGTCTCAAAAATGTGCGTGCTTAAGGTCCCTAAATTTTGTTGGTTAGAGACTTGTGCCCAGAAATGAAGCCAATCAGATGCAAGCTTAATATTAATTTGTGAGCAAGAGTGAATTAGATAAGAGTGTTGTTATGGCATGGATGGCCTCCCCAGCACAGTCACAAATGAGTCCATTTTTAGAATACATGTACCCGTTCCTGCGAAAATCAGTTGTCATGTCCCTGAAAAAAACATGGCAGAAGCAGTCATGTATGATATGGCTTCTTCTGATTGGTTAGAATTGACGGCCCTTTGCTTGTTTCGCGCGCAAAGTGTATCTCAAAATAAATCCATTTGTGACTGCACTGGGGCAAGGCCACAAAGTGATATATCAACACTCTTATTTAATTCACTCTTGTTGTGATAAACACCAGGAAGTGTTCGATTGTAACCTACCATAAATGCCAACTACTTCTTTGTTATAACATTGTAATGCATCAGTCAATTCCAGCAGTGCCCATCCCCCCCCCCCACCCCCGGGCTAACCCCCGGGCATTAGCATTAAAAAAGAAAAAAAGGGCAAATCTAAATGCCCCGGCGTGGGGACGAAGAAAGAGGGCAAATGCCCCGCCCCCGCGGAATTGAAATAGCTGTGTTCACGTCGGTGATCGTTTTTTGATAAACCAAATATAGTTCACCTTGTCGCTGTAAAGAATCACAACATTTTAAATGATGATGAATCGCATTTTAAGCTCGCAAGATTTGTCTTGAAGATCGCATCATTTGAATTCGCAAACCTTCTGTATTTTAACTCCACTTTCTTGAATTTAAAAATTGCTAGGCTAGTTTTGAATGTGAAATGCGAAGTAGTTGTGTTTACGAAGTCTTCACGTCAGTGATTGTTTTGTGATATTAGTTCACCTTGTCGCTTTTACATATTCATATGCTTACAAGTATAAATGAAGAAATACTTAAAATTGAGAAAACGTACCTTTAAAAACATCCACAAGTTTTTCGAGCCTGTGATGGACAAGCCAGTCTTTAACAAAGGCCTCGTCTTTTCCGATAAAATCTTCCATGTTAATTCGAAAACATGTGTGTCAAATGCCAGGGGGTTGCCCCGGGGTAGGCTAATGCCCAGCCCCCGGGCCCCGATAAAATTGCTAATTCCGCACCCCTTGGACTGAGAACTTGAGCAAATTCCCCTCGGTTGCCCGGGGGGATGGGGGGGGGGGGGGGGGACCGCTGGAATTGATTGATGCATAAACAATAGTAAGGTTAGGGTTGGATTTAGGTAAGGATTACGTCAAGTGTTTTTTTAACCTTGGAAAAGACCAAGGGATGTGGAAGTTGTGACATTTGTCATGAGACACGTGCGCATTATAATCCAGCATTTTTCGCCATAATATCCTGGTCGCACATATCAGAAGCACTAAGTTTTTTAATCATTTTACAAACTGAATGTAAACTCACCTAGAAAGTAGCTTCGCAGCTCTAACCGGGTTGCGAAACATCGTGGAATTGGAACCTGTTACTTTAATTCTTCTGCTGTCCCGCCATTTTTAATTGTTTACGAAGCAGAGATATTATTGGCTCAGAGGCTGTTATCATATGGACCATATTGTCGATGTATGATACATAAAAAGACCTGTACTCACACGTGGTGAAAAAGTTCTGCTCGGCTTGGTGCAAAATCAAAAATGTTTGGTACGGGTTCTGTGCCTTTCCATTACCTACAAGGTCTCAGACTGTCTTTGTATTCGCCTGAAGAGCTAAAGAAACTTAGCGTTAAAAAGATAACGAATCCGGAAACCTTCGACGAGTTGTTACATCCAAATTTCGGAGGTTTGTACGATCCGGCCCTCGGTCCAACCGATAAAGATGACTTATGCGGTACTTGTGCACAGAACTACATTTTCTGTCCTGGGCATTTTGGACATTTGGAACTGCCACTTCCCGTGTATCATCCGTTGTTTTTCAAAGTTTTACAAAAGATTTTGAAATCATCTTGTTTTCGATGCGGTCATCTTCTAATTCCCAGAGTCGCGCGTCATGTTTTTCTCAGGTAAGGAGATAAAGGTTTTAAAACCCTCGGCAAATCAATAAACAATGATTGTTGTCCAGTCATATACATGTACAACTTTTTCATTGTTTTGGAAACTGGTCATTATTTACCCTAGATCCGCCCTGGCAGACCTTTTCCACGGTTTAAGGGTGA
>NC_090893.1:14672661-14675161 GCF_036669925.1 Montipora capricornis
CAGTCATTGATAAAAAAAAAAGGTTATGGTTAGGTTAGGTTAGGGTTAGGGACGCACGACCCACGACCAACGACCCACGACCCACCTACCCACGACCCACGCACAACCCACGACCCACCTATTACGTGATAAGTGTTGAAACCCTTTCGAGCCTCCTCAACTAGCCTCGTTAGCATGAGTAAAAATCAAAATCAAAAAATTAAGGTGGCTCTGAATCCTCTGGGCAGAATTTTTTTAAACTTTGCGGAAAGTTTCATTGTGGTCTTCTAATCACTTTTCAGCAATAAAAAAAGGTGGTCACTGAGTTCGCTTTTGAGATATGAGCAACTAAATCCAAAATAAAGGGTGTTTTTACAGGACTTGCTCGTTGCCACGGTGACATATTACGTCACAATAATGACTGTATCTTGTTCGGCAATGATTCGTGTTTCATTTGGTACCACAATGTTGCCAATACATGATACAACGTTGTGGTGCCGATCCTTCTAATAAGAGCACCACTTGGAAGCGTTAAAACTGGTTTGAGCTACCTTAAACTAATTAGCACAAAGATAAAAGAATAATTCCTTAATTGTTTTCCAAGCAATTTGCCGTACATGTGGTATAACAGGCTGGACGGAGACATCTCTTCGACTCTTGCGAACAAGCGCTATCGTAGGTCTCGCGAGATTCTTTCATCTCACTCACGCCCTGCAACGTGGGCGAAGTATCATGTAAGAGTAACTGGATTAGTACAAACCGTCTTGAATTAAAGGTAGAAAATAAAGGAGACAATATTACATGCTCTCGTTGTCGTTTAAGCGTCAAATTTGCTTGTCTTATGGTGTTATTTTGAAAGGGTAGGGAAAATGGTCGAAAAATGCACGCGAGGAAGGCGGAAGAGATCAATTTTGAATTTCTCTTTCAATCTCTCTTTGCAGGTCCGACTACCAACAGCTTGTGTACAGCGCCCTGAGTTTTAAGAATATTAAGATAAAGTTGCTGAAACCGTGTATCATTAAACCACATCAATTGTGGTCAGGCAAGCAGGTCTGTGAATGGAATAGAATGTAAAATAAAATGAACAGACGGAGAGAATAAGTGGCTGACTAATGAGTAACTAAACAGACCAAAGGACTCGTCGTCTAGCAAACCGACTTTTTTTTTGAAAAACTGTGTTTACATCGAGGTGCACGTTCTTCTGATTATCGTTTAGATTGTATTTCACTTCTGACAATTAATTTTGTTTTGCAGGTTGTGTCTACCGTCCTAATAAATCTGATTCCACCTGAAGCACAGCGACTGAGCATTCTTAGTAAAGCAAAAATTACAGGGAAGGTAAAAATCAGCTATTTCGTATTTTGTACTTGGTTTAGTGTGAAGTAAACCATATAGGGCACTTTGGAAAATACCATAATGCTCTTTGTTTGCCTCTTCCCCCACCCCCCGAATTTTGAAAAGCATTGTTTTCCGTTTCTCTTGGGACTTAAAATATGGTCCCAAGAATTTTGGGGGGACAAACAAATAGTATTATGGTATTTTCCAAAGTGGCCTATAGCACACATTTCTTGCAGTGTTGCGCTCACATTACAAACTTAAAACAAATTTTGCATTGCGAGGGAAGCCAAGGCAGGCAACATCGGTGCTTGACGATCAGTTCAAGGTTTTTTTTTGGCATAGCTAGTAAGTTATAAACTATTCAAGATGCCGGGGATGGACATGCATTTCGTTTCGCGAGAAACAATTTTCGCAAATTCCACCTCCTGTTTTGAGTGTCTAACCATGTTCAAGACAAGAAGCGGTTTTCTGTTGTCTAATTTTGATAAGCTATGCTAACACCATTTGTTTGGCTTTTGTTCAAAGAATTGGGTCACACGGAAACCAAAAGAACAGTTTCTGGGGATTCCAGTGCTTAAAGGCGACGACATGTCCGAATCTGAGGTTGGAATATCATTTATTACTGCGTGTTTCATAAATACGTGAAGTGAAGTCCAATTTTGATCCCATGGTTTCGCTGTTTACTGAACAGTTTTGCCAAGTACAGATGTAGATGTAGATGTTTGCATCGACAATTGGTGGACAACAAATAGACTAAACGGAGCAGGGATGGCGTAGTGTTGAGAGCACTCGCCCCCCCCCCCCCCCCAACCAATGTGGCCCTGGTTTATTAATAAATCGAAAGTGGTCTATTAGCCAATATCAGAAAAATACCATAATACTCTTTGTTTGTCCCTCCAAAAATTTGCATAAGCATTGTTTCCAGTTTCTCTTTGGACCATTGTAAGTCCCAAGATAAATTAAAACATATTTCTTTGTTCTCCATTGAAGGTGGTGATTCGTCGAGGTGAGCTGATGTGTGGCGTGCTGGACAAAGCCCATTATGGACCCACTCCATTTGGCTTGGTTCACTGCTGCAATGAGGTACAGTAAACTGTGCATTCAATAAAAGTCTTCCGACTATACACCTTGTAGGTTATTCGTATGACTAAAGTGTCGTCAGTGCCACAATTTTCAGCTCACT
>NC_090893.1:14677661-14695161 GCF_036669925.1 Montipora capricornis
GCGTAGTGATATGCTGCAATTTCGTCAGTGCTTTCGCCAAATCCGTTTTATATCCTCTGCGCCCTCAAGCAAGACAAAAGTGTACCTGATTGCACTGATGTACCGAGGCATAGTCCTTGGTGAACATAATATAACATTACGTCGTGCTCTTCATTAATACAAAGACGTTTTAAAGTTGTTGAAGTAGGGCCAAAAATCGTGACACTGTCCCGTTTGATGTGTTAATGCCAGGTCAGTTCTGGAGGAGAAACTACAAGCGATTCACCACAACAAAGACGGCAGTGATATGAAACAACTCGACTTGAACATGAAGAGGAAAACAGACCATTACCAGGATCTCATAAACAGAGCATGTATCCCTTTGGGTCTGCTCAAAAGATTTCCAGATAACAATCTCCAGGTGATGGTGCAATCTGGCGCAAAGGGATCTTCGGTGAACTGTATGCAGATATCATGCCTTCTAGGCCAGATTGAGCTGGAGGGACGTCGACCTCCGATCATGCTGAGCGGTAGATCTCTGCCGTCATTCTTGCCCTATGATACCAGTCCGAGAGCTGGGGGCTTCGTCGATGGACGCTTTTTGACTGGTATTCGGCCTCAAGAGTATTTCTTCCACTGTATGGCGGGACGTGAGGTAAAATAAATTCAAGGAATAATTATTGTTCTGTAGCTGAAATGTCCTCAGCCACAGCGAGTGCCTTTATTGGTTACTTCAACGTCACATGGCATCTAACAATAAAAAACTCTTTCCCGCCAAAACAGAAGATGTGACGTCACAGGCTTACCGGTCTCTACTACCCAGGAATCTAATTGAAACAGAAAATTTCCGGAAAGAAAATGAAGTTTTTTTTTTTCGGGAACAGTTGTCAACTATTAAATCTCAATGAGCAAGAGGCCAAAGGGAGCCTATTATTCTCTGGCCATTTCTGCTTTATGGTTCACTGGCTGTTTCAAGGTCACGAAGAGCAACTTGGGAATTCAAAATTTCCGCTTTTTTTTTGTTTTTCAGAACAGAAGGCCGTTAATCTTAAAACTTTGAAACACCTGTATAGTTCCGAAAACCGTTCACGCCTGGTGAAAGTTGAGACAAAGCAGTCGCTGGCTTAACAAACCATTTACCTTTTTAATTCGTGAATGGTATACCGGTCTCTGTGGTACAAACTCATTTATAGGGACCATCGTCTTAGTTTTTAAAAAAGCGAGAAGCTGGCATGCTTAAGCTTCAACCACCAGATTTTAAGACAAAAATAATACATTATATAGCTTCCACTTTCCTATAAATAAATAGGGTATCTTCCAATCAACTTCTTCACTTTCAAGGCCATTAATTTTTGGCTTTCCGGAACTTATAATTTGGGCGATAAGGTATTAAATGTCAAAAAAAGATAATTTTGTCTTAACTTGGCTTGTTTTCGGTTGCGTTTTAAGTTTTTTTTTTTGGTATACCTATGCGTACACAAGATGTTAAAAGTATTGGTTAAGAAGGGTGAACTGCCGGCGCAAAAAGGTAACGCTTCTGTCTAATAGACGCCCCGTATTTATGTACCTATGCGTACACAAGATGTTAAAAGTATTGATTAAGAAGGGTGAACTGCCGGCGCAAAAAGGTAACGCTTCTGTCTAAAGGCCGGGACACACTAGGCGATAAGTCGCTGCGACACGTCGCGGGGACAAGTCGCCGCAACAAATCGCCTTGTGTGACACGGTTAATTTCATGAAAATCATTGTCGCTGCGATCAGTCGCACGAATTCAAACCAGTTTGAATTCGTGCGACTTATCGCAGCGACAAAATTAGCGAAAGCAGCGTTGTCGCATCGTGTGTACACTTCCGGCAACAAGTCGCTGCGACAAAATATAAATGAACCAATGAGAGAGCGTCATATGGTCAGCCATATTGAATTAGAAAACTAGTTCACATTCCCCCTCATACGAGATCATTGCATGTGCACCGAACAGGGCGTTGTGTCGCAGCGACTTGTTTTGCAAGTAGTACACATGGAGCAATTTGTCGCAGGGACATGTCTCTGCGACTTGTCGACCTAGTGTGTCCCGGCCTTAATAGACGCTCCGTATTCCACAAAGGCTCCTCGCGTTTATTGTATTATGTACATGAAGTTAGTTTCAAAATAAATTTCTCTTTTTCGTAGGGTCTTGTAGACACGGCTGTCAAAACAAGTCGCAGTGGCTACCTGCAGCGATGTCTTATTAAACATATGGAGGGTCTGCAAATCGGTTATGATTTGACTGTACGTGATAGCGATGGCTCAGTGTTGCAGTTCTACTACGGCGAGGATGGTCTTGATGTCATGAAGACCTCTTTCATGTCTGAGAAGCAGTTCTCTTTCATGGCGGACAATTTCAAGGTTGGTACAGTTTCTGTTCAGAATCTCGAGTCTTGCTTGTTTTGGTGAAAGTGTGGGAGAGGCATTCAGTGGAATATGGTAGAGCTTTGTCACTTGACTGTGGACATAGATGTCGCAGTTGTTTTGAATAGGCCATTTCCGAGTTCATGCCTTCCTCACCTTCAAAGCGAGTCTAAGTGCGAAGTTTTTGTTTAGTTTTCATTCATATGTAAAGTAGAACTAATTACCATTACAAAAATTTCGGACTTAGACTCGCTTTGAAGGGGAGGCAGGCATGAGCTCGGAAATGGCCTATTTTCATTAGGGACTTTTAAGATCTACGACGGGACGGCGACGAAAACGTCACCTCAAAATATAAGTTTCTCGCGGTTAGGACATCTCCTTCTAGTCGTACAATGTGAGCGAAGTATCCCAAAAATAAATTGGTACCAGCAGTTTCAGACTGAAATATTCACATTTGTACGCTTGCGTTGTAGTCAAAATCTTAAAGTGCACCTAACCCCAAAATATTTTTCTCGCTAAAATAAATCTTTGCACCTGTTCGAAACGCATTGCGGCCATTTTTTCCTTTTTCTAACAAATCCTGCCATTTTATGGGCTTCGAAAGTTGCGAAAATCCAAGCATCTTTTGTTCACGACCGAGTCAGAAGGGGAGTGGGTCTATTCCTGCTTTGACGTCGCAATCTACTTTGCATGCATTTTTACAAAGAGTTAATGCAATGTAAATTAGTATGTGACGTCAAAGCAGGAATAGACCCACTCCCCTTCTGACTCGGTCGTGAACAAAAGATGCTTGGATTTTCGCAACTTTCGATGCCTATAAAATGGCAGGATTTGTTAGAAAAAGGAAAAAATGGCCGCAATGCGTTTCGAACAGGTGCAAAGATTTATTTTAGCGAAAAAAAAATTTTGGGGTTAGGTGCACTTTAAATTTGGTGATTTCACGTTGTTGTTGTGCAGAGTACCGCACGAATATGTAGCAAAGTGCGTGCTGCACGTGCAGCACGATTGTATTTCCTCTTTAAACCAATGATACTTCGTTGTTTTGTGACGTTCTCTTTGACGACCAAGTCGTAGATCTTAAAGTCCATATACACCTTTTTCACTCGGCGGCCGTTTTGGAGTCCGTGGGGAATAATAGCTTTGTCTTTGCACGTCTAGCCTCACACTGAATGAGAGAGGTTAGACGTGCCAAATCTTTGGTTTGGACATTGAGTGATATAGATCTATTGGAAAAAGTATTTATCGGAAAACAATGGAGCCAAATTGTTGTGTAATTCACTCCGCCAACCACAACGTGGCAAATGCAGAAAGAGAACAGTCACCTTTTTTTAGCGAACTTTAATGCCTCCTGACAATATAGCTTGACCGTGTTACAACAGCCAAAGCATCACTAGAGAATCATTGCTGACGACAGGAAACCGCAAGAAAATCGCCCTCAGGTTGGGGCTGCTACAATGGAAATTTAAAATGAATTATAATAATTAGAATTGGCGCAAAATGACACGACACAAATGTGAACGCAAATTTGAGGTTGCAAACAGCTGCACGGTTTGTCTGTTATAGTTATTGTGGTGCTTAGAAGTTGGCCTTACCAAATCGCACTCCTCACCTCCGACCAATCTAGAGCTAACTATAAAGGGACGAAACTCGCCAACCGGCTGGCTCAGTCAAGAGCAAAGTGTACGTATGTGTGGGAGATTGTAGGTGTGAACCCGGGCCACTATGTGAAAGGCGAGTACTCTCACCATTATTGCAAATCGCCTCCCAAATCGATCTCTAAGTTTGCTTTATTTTAATGAACTCACAGATTTTTCTGAAGCAAGTGAACCCACACGAACTTCTTCCTCATCTCGAGTCAGACGAAGCCGCCGAGCTTGAAAAAAAGGTATGTTTGTATTATAACACACCCTAGTGGCTCTTACCACGTGTGGGGTAAACACACTGTTCCAGGGTTGCCGCGTTTTCACTGTCTCCTTCAGTACAATTGCTAGAGTGCTTCATTCGTTTCCTTCAAATAGTTTTTTTGCAGTTTATTGGATTTTGTTATTTGAAATACAGGCATTGGGGTGACTGCTCTTCTCCACCGCCCCTTCGATGAGAACGTATACACAATTGAAGTACAGTCGCTTTCGTCTTGTCCTACATTTTGTCCTTTCTCGGTTACAGATAAACAAATGGAAGAAGAAACACGCAGCTGATCGAGAAACGAGAACTTCACCGTTCCTTTACTTTGCTCAAGACAACATGGCACCTAAAGGAGATCAAAAAACGGGCGAGGAAGCACAAACTTTTGGACGCACGAAGGTAATGATGTTATTCTTGTGAGGAACATGATTGTGCTTTCAGAAGACGGTGAAAGTTAATTTTTCGTAAGCAAGAGGCTACATTTAACCCACACTTTTCGGAGTTTTTTAGCCGAATCACCCCGCAAAGTCCTGAATTTATCACGGATTTATGTAATGTTGTCAGATCACACTTTAATTAAGCTTAAAAATCCTTCGCCGGGAAAAAAACAGTCGGTTTGGAACTACACTGTATGATAACCTGGCATAATATGCCACTTGGTAAAAGTGAAAGTAAAATGAAAAAAAGTATAAAACAAGAAGTGGAAGAGATGACGATTGAGAAACGAAACCGTACGCATGGGCAGGAAAACAGTAATGGAAAAAAAACGATTCAAAGTTTTCTCCTTACTGACAAAGGATAAAGCCAAATTTATTTTGTCAGTTACCTAGCTACAGTATAGCCAATGAGCATTGGCTATTCAGTGACAGAGAAGACTTGATCAAAATTTTGTGTCGACTGAATCGCTTTCTTTTTCTTTCAGGCTGACCTGAAGCTTTTCAAGAAGTGGAGGAAAGCGCCAATGGACATTCGTGAATGGTTTGTTCCTTTGTGTTTCGGAATGACTTGTGCAGTGGCTGTGTTTTGTTGTCACACGAACGAATATCTCTCTAACACAATGGAAGCGATCTGTTGTCTTTGATTTGTAACAGCAATGTTGACGGAATGAGTACCCTCGGAATATTCCTTTGCCACTACTTAATCTTTTCGTGAATATGGCTTCAGACCTTCAACATCTTTTGTGTCTAAGAATACCAAACAACTCCCGACTCTTTCCAGTGAACATAATTATTTACAAAAGTCCAAATTAAGAAATAACACGAACGCCAACGTTTCCTAACGGGATATCAGTGAAAAAAAAATGTCAACAATCTGATGTTCTTGTGTTAAGACGCCTCTTAATTTTGCAAGTTCAGCAGAGCATGCCTTCGCCTTTGCAGAGGAATGATCTGCAAAATTCGGCAGAATTTTCATTACTTAACATGTGTTTTTTTTCTGTACACGCAGGTATACCAAGAAAGTCACAGGTTGCCCAGATCCTGTGCTATCCAAACTTCAAGCTGACCGACACTTTGGTGCGGTATCTGAGAAATTCAGTGACTTGGTGAGGACGTACACACAGGCCAACCCAGACAGATGTCTCAATTCAGACGATAACGAGTTTGAAGAGAAGTATGTTGATGTATAGATTGTGGCATACAGTATTTATTTTCTCTCAATAACCTGACACAAGAGAACTTGACCAGAGACGATGTAGACAAGTGCGAAAACAACAAATAAAAAATGCGGTCAAGTTGCAACTATAAATTGAATCAAGAGAGACAATAAAGCGGAGAGGTTTTAAAGACCTCTGCACTTGGTATCTGAAAAATTAGAGAGTTCGACCAAAGGTAACATCATTAAAAATGTCAGTTGATAAGACCTTTTTCGATACCGTATACCCCTCCCCCTCCCTTTTTTTTTTCGCGCCCACTTTGTACCGTGCAACTTGATTACAACGGGAAATATTGGTAATGTAATATTTTTACCGTGTAGTTACGAACGGCTTTAAAGCAAAAAATAGGGAATGGACCCATTACTCGTTGTGTTCTCACTTTGTCTTCAAAACCTTCATGTGACAAATTTCACGTTGTTGTTTTTCCAAAGTGTGGTAAGGAAACGTCTTAAACGTAGCTACAGAGGAAAAAGGTTAAGACGTGCCCGCACCCTTTTTTACCGCTCTAGCGTCCCTTTGGCAAATTGCTTTGAGTTATGATTGGTTCGTTTGATTTTCAAGGTCTGTTGTGATTGGCCAAACTAATCTTTAACGGCCCACAATGGTTGGTTTTGACTAGTGACCCATGTTTGCGCACCTTCGCAGCGTCTTGATCCTCAGAGCCTTTTTGTTTGAGAACGAAAGACTTTAGTTAACAACAAGATAATATGTCTGTCTGGGTGTGTTCCTTTCGGCGAATCCAATAACGGATTTTCGATGGTAAAGCGGATTTCGTGTTCCTTTCGATAAATCCAAATCCGGATTTTAAATCTGGATTTGAAATCCAAATAATTCAAATCCAGATTTACCGATTCGCGTTCTGCGCTGTTCCATTCGCAGTGGATCCGAAATTTATCATTTGAGGCAGCGGTATTTCCAACTGGAGAAAACTCAATCCTCCCCCTTTTCGACTCTACGACCATTTTGCGCCAGTCCTTCGTCGTCGTCACGCGAATGACTGATTAGAAAATTATTGGTAGTATCATCACAATTCGTCAAAGACTAGAAAACACATCATTTCTTGAGATTCCGCCATATTGAACACATTCACGAAGGGTTACCACGGTTACAGATCCAATTTCACGTTTCAGGCGGTTGCAAAATCTGGCAGATCTTGGATCAAAAAATCCGTTTTTGGATTCGCCAAAGTGGAGCACACCCTCTCAGAGAGTCAGTATGTTTGTTAAGCCTTAAACCTTAAGCTAGCGTTCATAACCATGGAGTTTTCGTTGTTGACAGTGGTAAGCTGCCGGCGTACAGGTTCAAGAACCTAATGTATCTAAAAGCATTCCGCGCTCTTGCAGAACCAGGGGAGGCTGTGGGCTTATTGGCTGCGCAGGTGAGTCATGTCACTCAACGAATTCAAGGACCTTGGGTCAGTGGAATGTCACTTGGGGTCCTTGAATGCAGCTAGAAAAATGAAAGCTCGTTTTTTTTTTTTTTTTTATAAACATTCATGTCGGGGAGTAAGTTCAGTTATGATGGTATTCCCAGTGTTGTCGCTGTCCTTTGTGTGGTATATCACTAACTTGGACAAGCTTGACTGGTTGACATGTTCTCTCCTAGTCCCGCTTCCCCATTGCTCAATAGCACACGAGCTCTGAAATGGATTAAATTAAATTAAAATCCGCGGCAAAATCCATTTCCAGATGTTTTGTTCGATTGGAAAGCCGAGGATCTGATGTGTTACCTGTGACGCCGCAAAATAAAAATAAGTAAATAAAAAATAAATAAATAAATAAAAAAAAACTTTAGTCACCTCACCAATTTTTAGCCTTTGTGATTTGATAGTTAGCGAAATGTTTGATATCAGATTGTTAAATTATTAGTTGGTCGAAGGCTGAAGAACTTTGAATCTGTACCGATATTTCAGTATTCGCTCACTTAACCGTAAAAATGCACACACAAACACATCTATAGTAAAGGCGTGTATGGAAAACCGTGGCGAACATCTTTAACGTGTAATATATTCAATATGTGGTTTTCACGTGACGTCATCGCCTCCATGTTGGTTGACGAAAAGAAAGGGTGTCTCATCAGCTCTTTTTGTTCGTCCACCAGCAATTGTACATTGCAGCATTGTCTTCTGTCTCTAGAGATTGGTTGCACACTGACTATACTCTGGAAAGGGACTTATTCAGTGGATAAAGTTCTCCAGGCTGGGACCTGGGGACCTGATAAGCAACTACATCTTTTGTGAATGTTTGGTTTTTAAAGTAACAGTCCTAATATAACGGGTTCAAATTTTCAGAGATGGCTAAGTGTGTCAAGTGTACTTTTAGTGTTGTTGCTGGTTTGATAGGGCTGATAGATCAGAGAATGATGGGCATATCCAATTGAGGCCACATGTACACTATCACAAGGATTCAATTGTGGCAGTGACATTCAGGTCGTATAGAAGTCGAGACAGTGCAGCGATGATGAAACATGTTTCTCGTCAGAATATTCTTTCCGTGATTACTTGAGGCATACCTCTGAGCTGCTCTCGACTAATCCTTTTACCATAAACAAGAAACAAACTTATATTAGACCTAATCAAGTCGGGGATGTATGACACATATAACACGAATATGTGGCCCATATTGTAATGACTGTTACACTAACAAAACCCAGCAACCGCGAGAGTTTCATGGTTGTTAACATGAAGCATTTCGTTCACCTACATGCAGTAATTGCAGAAATACCACATTTCGCGACCATTGCAGTATAGGACGATACCATACAATGTCTTTATCTAAGGAGGAAAACCCAAATAACATTTTCCAGTTTTCTAACTTGCGGCCCTCGATAGCTACAACCGAGTAGCTTTAAATCGCTTGGGGTCCTTGTGGATGAGGGAGACTTTAGACAGCAATGATCAGAACCAGGTTGCTGACCAACGGTTTTCGTTAAAACAGTGGTTGTTGGGGGTGCTCAGAAAACCTGGTTGTGGTCATTGTTATTTAAGATTTTCTGTGGATGATGAACTTTAACCAGAGAACCCCGAGGAAAAACCTTCGGGTCAGGTGTACATGCTCGGCTGTCATGATGCAATCACAGAGGTTGGAAGCGAGGTTAATGGCCACAATGCCTGTAGTAGGTACTTAAGGAGAGGGGGGCAGGGATAGTTTTCGGTAAGAAAACGATCGGGGAGACTCCCAACCCCATCGCTACCGGAACCTGGTTTAATGGCATAGCTCCCTCGAGTCTTTTATGGTTTAGTAGTGGAGCGTCCGAACAATATTCGGAGGTCACAGGTTCTTCATCAGAACGACACTATTAAAATGTCGCACAGTACTGTTAATGGTTGTTTTCTAGTTAACGTTATTGCCGCCATGTTGGTGGACGAAAACTAAAGATCTCTCGTTAACTCCTTTTGTTCGTCCACGAGCAATTTTACATTAGATCATTGTTATCCGTGCCTTTAGAGATTGGTTGCAAACCATCTATAGTGACTCTGGCGCTTAGACCGTTCGATGAACTGCTGTGTTTCATGTTGTTGTTGTTGTAGTCTATTGGTGAACCATCCACTCAGATGACACTCAACACATTTCACTTTGCTGGTCGAGGGGAGATGAACGTCACACTTGGGATACCGAGACTAAGGTACATGAAAAACCGTGTTACTGTGTTTTTAAGCCGTATATAGTTTTAGTACTTGTCAAAGCTGAAAATTGCGAGGACTAAAACGCGCATACACCCTATAGATGGTTTTCACCTGAGGTCACAGCAACCATGTTGATGTACAGAACAATCGAGGAAAAAGTCTTTTGGGAATTTGACTCTATTATAATGCAAAACATGTGCCATAATTTGCTATTGTTTTGTACACAAACATGGCCGTCTCATCACATGATTGAAAACCATCTATAGAAGGCGTAGTGCCTAATGCTCGTGCGAGTGATTTAATAATCAACCGTGGACTCATACAAAGCTCTGTGATAATTTGTGTAATAAGGCAGATACAAATGGCAATGTGTCCGTAATCTAGCGTTCGTTTTTTTAATCCCGCGTCCCTTTTTCTCGTGCTATAAATATCGTTTGAGGCTTCCGTCTCTGTGTTGCTGTTTGTCGATCACCACCTTGCATAATTAATCAGTTGTGCTTGAATGAATTCGAACAAAAACAGAGCGTGAAGCGACCCCTTTTACAGTGCCTCTTCGTGTTTAAAGGGAACGTCCATTCCAAAGAAAAATGTATTTAAATCACTGGAAAAAAGCCTTTACAGTCAAAACTGTCTTAACATTTTTCAAAGAAAGCGGCCGTATCCGATACAAATGAGTTTTAAAATCGCCTATTTTTTGTGTCACATTTTTCCAGTGGGGTTGGGGTGATGGATCCAGGCTCCTGGGTTATTCGAGGGAGTGGCGAGTTGTTTGAGTTTGCACATCTCTCTCCTTGCCAACATTAAGTATATCCTTATTTCAAACATTTATGGCTACTTTAGTAGTATGATTCGGCATTCAGTAAAACGCCACTGGGCAATAGCATTTCGTGAACAAACGAATGGTTCTTCACTTAAGGACGTTCGCGCGAAAATTGTTCAACATTGATTTTTTTCTGAAACTTTTACCACTGTAAGATAATGAGTTAGTTATGTCAGAAATGTAAAAAATGGGGGGTCACCGACTTCGTTTTGGAGAGAACATGCCCGGAAAAACACCGAAAATGTGACAAAATCGGGCTTCGTTAGCGAATAAGGCCAGTGTCTGTAAACCCAAATATATTGCAATTAAATCTTTGAAGTGAAATCTTCTCTGCCAAATATTGTTTAAGTGGACTTATTAAGTGAATTTAGTCAACTGGTGAGGTTCCTTAAAGATCAAGTTCGCATTTAGGGACCACAGTTTCACGCGCCTTGCAGCCGCAAGATGGCAGGATTTGATGTCCCGTGAGCAAAAATCTTGAAATTTTTTTAGCTTCCCACATTGATTTTTTGTTAATTTGTGGACAACGTGGAGATGATTGTAAATAAAGTCCGTTTCTGGAAAGAAAAATAGGGGTCACCGAACGTCCAAGACCGTTAAATCCAGGCAAAGCTATAGCAATGGCCTTTTGCCCTATCATTTCTCATTTTTATTACTTAGCGCGCGCTCGTGTATGACGTGGCGTGGGCATTTGCGTGCGCAGTAAGGATGCGCAGAAACAATTGGCGCGAACGTCCTTGAATGGGCTATGTCACGTTTTTTAGGGTTTTTCATGGGAAATCTTTAGTTTATCACCAGTTTAAAACTCAGAAATGGCAATGTGGAATTCCTTTTCTGATAAAATTATCCTTACATCAGAAACAAGGTGATTCTAAGCAAAAACTGCTTCTACAGGCGATTCGTGCTTCTCCGGGCGATTTGCCATAAACTTGAAATGTTAAACAAACAGTCCTCGATCATAAGATCCCAGCTGACTGAATGCATTTAGAATTTTTTTTTTACAAATTCAAGATGTAGGAGTATCGATCCGTCGAAAGTAAACTCAACTGATTGTAATGAAGTGATTTATTTTTCATACTCGGGGAGACACCTGAGTGCTCCTTTCCTTTATTAACTGTAACTATTGCAAAATTATCGATTTTTATTGGCTCTCTGCGCACTTATTTATCGCGTAATTGACGCGTGATCACGTGGGTGTCCAATTTGAACAACTCCAAACTAGATACCTGTTCTTGCTGTTTTCCTACTGTTTGCTAAACAGATTGAATGTAATTTAAACGTTTTCACACTAAAAGGTTTTCATAGACTTTAACCGCGAAGTTTGTAATAGTTACGATTAACTAGTTATTGAACCTCTTGTCGTACAATTCAGGGAGTAATCGTGCTCGTAATTTCAAATCAGCCAGTAAAATCACTCGCACGCTTACTCTTTGGATTGTATTTCCACTCAGTCCAGTTACTATCACTAATCACCATTGATACTGTTTGGTTTCCCTTTCAGGGAAATTTTGATGACTGCTAGTGCTAGTATCAAGACACCGACTATGGACCTTCCTCTGAAGCCAAGATCAAAAGCAAAGAAGCGGGCAAAACAACTGCAAAGAATATTTACGAAAGTTACTCTGGCGCAGGTATAAGCCATTGTGTCTTTGGACAGGTTTTCCGGAAAAATGTCTTTCAATTTCACCAGATATGTCCAGAAATGCAAGCAATTGGATTCACGCCGATTTTGTTAAGGTTATCGTATACCACACACACAATTCTGAAAGCTGCTCGCGTCAGCTCATAATTTAAAGTGGGTCACCAGAAATAAACGAATACCGCCATTTTTTTTTTCACCTACATTTTTTTTTTTAATTTGAAAGACAAACGTTTTGAATTAATCCAAGTTAACATGCAAAAAATGAAAAAAAATTACCGCCCGGAAGCAGAGATATAAACGAGTAAAGTTGCAAAATGAAGAAAAATGAGGGGGTTGCAAGATCAGCATTTACGCATGCGTCACCCGCTCATTCGAGTGCGCGCACGAGTGGAACTACAGGCCAACACAAACGGATTTAAGTGACCCTTCAACCGTTTATGTACAATTTTCGTAGTTTTCGTGAATAGATGTCTATTTATATTCCATATGTATAGGAATTAGAAGAAAGGTGAGCGACACTAGCGTTTTATATTTCCTAAGCAACAGCCTATCAAAACACCGATAAAACGTCACGTGTATGAGCTTTATATTCTCATAAAACACTCCTCGCTAGTGTTTTTTATGTAAAGAAAACTGATAAGGCATAGCTTGTTTTTCTTGTATGCTAATATTCTCCTCTCACCATAGGCCTTTTTCGAAATATCAATATTCATCTTGATAGTGAGGCAGAGAGGACAAAGACAATAGAAACTAGTTGCAATGAACGTGGCAGATATTAACACATCATCCACTTTCCTTTGTCTTTGTGCTGTAAACCTCCCTTTGCAGCTGAATTTTAATATGTGGAAAAAGGCCTATTGGAAACATTGTTCTGAGTCCAGAGGGACACTTTTCGTGGAATGTTTTTGAAACCGTTCAAAAAAATTCGCAACCCCGATTAAGCAATATTGCTCGTTTTTTAAATAATACATGAGGAGCACAGTTTAAGCGACACTTTGTGAAGTTCCTTGTCTTAGTATAGTTTGATAGCCGTCTCTATAAGCTTCAACTTGATACAGGGGTTTAGATATCTACAGTTTAAGGGGGCTCAAAATAGTTTCTCCCTTTTTCAAACAAATAAATATATTCTGTCCTTAGATACAGTTAGGGTAATCATATCAAGACGAAATTCCCATTCAGCGTTACCAGATAATGCTAGAAATAATCTCGTAAAATGTTTAAAATTCAACAAAATCTGCAGGTTACTTTCTCAGAAAGATCAGTTTTTTTTCTCTCTCTAACCCAAACACTTACCTTATTGTTGGAAATGGGTCCCAAAATGCTGTTTTTAGGTCAAAAGTGAACAAAAATATAATTTTAGTGGTTTATCTCGCACGTTCAGCATTCCTGACAACCCACTGGCAAAATATGTAAATAGAATTGAAGACACCGCCGTGATATCAGTGATTATTGGCAACAAAAATACAGCATTATTTTGTGGTCTTCATTGATGCAAAAACGTGTTTTGGTGTTCTGAAGTTTGACTAAACTAGCGTGACACTTGACTTTTAACAGGGCACATGTGTTGCATTACTAGACATAAGTAAATTTTGTGGCGACACAAGTTAGAAGGAAAAATTGGTGACCGTGATGTGCCGTCACACAGACATGGCTTGCATACGTTCTTTAGTCCAACGCCTGTCGAGTGACTTGTGTGGCATCTTGAGATTTCCATCACAGCGAAAGCGCGAGATCTGTTGCGAGAAGAAGTGCCTGCATGGTGGCACTGCGCCAGTTCTCACTTACATAGAAAACGTTTGCGTTGATGTCGCCGGGAAAAAGAAACAACTGAATGAAATAAGAAAAGATAAGGGGAAGATAGCCTCCATGGTAGTAACTCCTTAAATTGCATTCGATTTTACGGTAGAAACTATTCGATAAATGACCATAACTTTCTCGCTTCATATACCTCTTTCATAATGGCGGCCAAATAAAATATTCTTTTGTTTTAATGCTAATAAGCCTAACTAGCCTCGCTACGACGAGCAAATTTCAAAAGAATTTCTGTTTTAAAATGAGGGCAGTAGGTCTAATTAACATAGAGACAAAAGAATGTAAAAGTGGTCTCTATTTATGAAAGTGGTCTATTAAATTAACTTAAAAACTGTTCACAGTGTTTTCGGGGCTCAAAGAATCGAGTAGAGATGTGCACAAGCACGGCAGAGCTTCGAGGCAGTTTCTTTTGTTTGAGGGTAAAGTTGTATCTCTCGAATCTGTGATATTGTTTCGATTGATTCAATCGCAGACCGTGAAGTTCGTTCTTGAAGCATTAAACTGCCGCAGTGGAGATGGGGGCTTTACTCTTAGGGTGGATCAACATTAACTTAAGACAATTGCTGATGACATTTGCAAATGAATTCACTTTCTAGTCACCTCGGATAGACCTAATCGGCTAACTCAATGTTGTACCCAATTCAAACCCTTTGGGAATAAAACGTTTTGTTCCAGGTATTTCCATATCATTTACCTATGAATGCTACATTATCATGCAAATACAACACACAAAGAATCTTAATCCCGGGAGATTTGAATTGGGTACAACATTGAGTTAGCCCTGTCTCTTGGTTACGTAGCCAAGCCTAAGTTAAAGTTTCCTTACGTTTATTACTATTTTTTTGTCTCTTTGCCGACAGGTGCTGGAGTCTGTTGATGTGTGGGAATCCCTTTCAACAAAGCAACACCCGAACCGGTGAGAAAAAGTCACGGCAATGTCGAGTTTTGTTACCATGGCAATGGGGTCCAACTCTCGCTCAACCGGAATTGTGTATCCTTGTTTTTCTGCACGATTTCACAATGGCCATGTTGGTGACCGTTTAAGTGACCTAACCTCAAAGTAAATTGTCTTTTGCAAAAGTTTAATGTCTATCACGTATTTTAGCTTTGCATCTCTATGTTTCACTTTTAACAACCCTAATCATCAGAGGTACGAGAGATTGACAAAGCCGGCGTTCATTTGCCCCATGGCCGAGCTTGCGAGAGGTATGGGTCTATTCCTTCAATGACGTCAAGAACCACTTTACGTTACCAAAGTTCTTTCACTGAGTGAAGTAATGCAAAACGAAAGCAATTCACTAATTACTTTCGACACTCTATTGAAAACCGCTCTTTGTCCAGAAATCCAAGTATTTAGATGCACATCGAGTTTTATAAGCGTCACGAAGTGTCCCCTTGCTCTCCTTCGCAACTTCAACATCACTCGTGTCTTAGAATACAGACAATGAACGTCACCAAGTATCCGCTAAACTCTACTTCTCAAGTAAAGATGAACATTTACATTTAGCCTAACCTAAAAGCAGCGGTAACCCTGACTGTTTCGTTATTGCAAGGGGATACATCGTGCAGAATATCAAAATTTGGTGGCTTTTATTTCTGGATACAAGGGTCAATCTTTGTCCTTATTTTCCGTATTTGCATTTTTTCTTGAACTGTTTCATTCAAGTTTCAACTCTGAAGTGAACTAACATTTGATGTTTTATTCTTTTCTCTGTTTGGCACAGAGAACGAATTCACCGTGTCCGTTTTAACTTTCTCAGTGAAACTTCTTACAAGGTAATAATCCAGGCTACGGTTGCTCAAAAGCCGATTAACGCCAATCCCAGATTAAAAATTAACCAAGGAGTTTACTTCTCTACTCCCAAATGCTGTTAAACGCTGATATTCGGCAAACTTTTACTTAGTCTTTAGAAGAACTCAATCTTGAAAAACAAAAATAAGCAAAGAAACTTTCACCGAAAAGTTGAAAACACGAAACAAAAGTTTACGCAAACCCTGGATTAAGTTAATCGGCTTTCGAACAACCAGGGCTCATTATTTACTCTTCTTCTTCAGGGCCCTTATACTCTTCTTGTTTTGAACACCATGCACTTGTGTCTACAAATACAGGCGATAAACGTTTTGTTGGTTGTAACTCAACTCCTGAAGTAAATTAGCGTGAGCAGTTACTAAAACGTCAACTCAAAAATATAATATTGCGTCCAATTGACCATGATTTAGAGAATTTTGAAGATCGATGATGGTGTTTTGGCCTTGACGACTGAAGTCTGCTTCATTGTGCAAAAATTCTTCCAATCACGCAAAGGCCGTATTGATTCTAAACAGAGTTGTCTCTGTTGCTTACCTAGGTGTTCCAAAAGTTCACGGGTACAATAAGGTCGCGTCATGTGACGTCATTGGTCTGTTATTCATCCTGATGATGATGATGACTATTGTTAATATCATTACTAGTACTAGTGCTGCTACTGTTATTATTATTATTATTATTATTCACCTTTCTTTTCAGGACGAATTTTGCGTGAGAGCTGAAGGGATTCTGCATTATGTGGAGTCAGTTTTTATTAAGAAGTTGATCGTTGCCGTTTTGAAAGCGAACAAGGCTAAAAGTACCGAAAAGTGAGTGATATGTGGTGATTTTGAAACGAGGGTTAAAAGTTAGTGTGGTCGGGGTTTAGAGCGCTTTGCAGTGGAGTGTCGAAAACCAAAACCGGTCATTTTACCAGGATAAATAAAGTTATTATTATTATTATTATTATTATTATTATTATTATTATTATTATTATTATTACTATTATTATTTAGAACAATCACGTCAGACGAAGAAAATGAAATGTGCCAATCGTAGTGCAGCAAACTTGCAGCTGACTCTAAGCGCGGGACAAGGTGGCGTTTCCATAGCAACAACTTCGTATCTATAGTAATATCCGCGGCTGCAGCCTGGGACTGAATACCAGCCCTCCCGTGAGCTTTGTTGAATCAAATTTTCATGATGTGTTTTGATGATGGAACATTTTAAAGGGGAGAAGTTGAAATTTAGGATGCGTTCGACTGACCCTATCCTTGGTTTTCATCCACGTGATGAGACGGCCATGTTGGTGTACAAAACGACAGAAAAGGTTTCACAAGTTTTTGCATGATAATAGAGTCAAATTCCCAAATGACATTTTACAGCATTGTTCTGTACACAAACATGGCCGCCGTGACGTCAGATGAAAACCGTCAATTCCGGAATAAGAATACGTGGCGTGATGATTTAAAACACTGTGTGGCGTTTTGCAGCAAGAAGGATAATAAAGCTATGTTTAAAATAGCATTATAGCAAGTGTTTGACAATATTAATGCGAATCTCCGCAAAAACGAAGGATTTGTAACTTCTATTCCATGACTATTGTATTCCAATTCCGGAATATGGTCAATCGAACGCGCCCTTGGTGTCGGTAGTAGAGGGAGGAGCCATCGAAAGGAACTTGCTAGTTTTAAGGGCAGAATCAATATTTATTGTCGAAAAAGGAAGAAGATCCAACGAAAAGCACCTCCCTACTTTTGTTGATTTACTTGCAGAGTAATCAATTTTGCGGCGGATAACGAGCAGCCAAGAAATGACGATGAATCGACCCCGGCTCAAGGTAACGTCATTCTTGTTTGGATTCCGTAATTTTAAGACAGAGGCTTTAA
>NC_090893.1:14700161-14710161 GCF_036669925.1 Montipora capricornis
TTTTCTCGAAGCCCACAAAGCCGTGCTAGATAAAAGAACGCCTCAACGATCATCCGCCACATCTCATGTGAAATGGATGCTGAATAGGCGCTTACATAAATATTAACGTTGCCTGAAGGCAATTTTTGCTACAAATGTCACCGTGCACATTTTGAGTCATTTTACATACCAAATTGTTCTTTGAAGACATCTTGCTAGCCAACATTTTTCGGGTTCAAACTTTCTCAGAAAGCAAACTAATCAATGCAAATTTACTATTCGTGCAAGGGCTGATTTCTTGGAGGATTGATTTGGACAAGATAAACTTGGTAAACAAAGGTTCCCTCTACAGGCGCTAATGTTTTCGCTAAAGAGAGATCTTGCGAGGTGGAGCGTTTTCGTTAAAGTTCTCCTATGACAAAAAAATCACTTCTTTTTTTTTTTTTTTTTTTCCTTGGGATTTCGAATTTATGTGAACTAAACAGTAAGTGACCCAAGTTAAGCCTTGATTTAAAGGAGAACTGAAGGCCATGATGAGCAATTTTTCCAATTTTTTTTTGGAAAGCCAAACATAAGTAAAGTTAAGTTTGTGGAGTTATTTCTTCTCGTTTCCTGTTTTTTGCGAGAGAATTACATTCGAAGTTGGGCTTTTCCCGCTTGTTCGGCCGTTTCAGTGCGGGCTCAAAAATTAAGTCAGCAGCCTCCTGTGACGTATGATTTGGGGAACAGAAATTTCGTAATCAAGAGAAACAAGGTAAAAACAAGTGATGCTGTGGATAGCTTCTTCGTTGCCTTGCTGTTTCTTCGCGGACTGAAGATTCATGACAAACTTCAGTCTAAACACCGCTTCTATATGGGACGCTCTCGCATGTCTCCCCCATATCATACGTCAAACGAGTTTGCTCACAGATATCATCATACTATTCACAAATTGACTTCAAAAGGTAAAGAACGTATTAAACTTGGTTAAATGTCCAGTTTTAAGCCTTCTGGGTTTGATAACGAGCGATTTATTAGCCATCAAAAACTGATAAATTCTTGGGTGGCAAAAGCGCTCATAATGAGCCCATAAAATTCTCAAAGCGTCATTACTCAGAGATTATCTGGTAAGTTGCGGACAAAGTTTCAAAGATGGCTCGTCATGCAATGCACTTTCAATATTCAGTAATGATTTTTTTGGCTAACAGATTAGAAAACGAGGAGCTTATGCTTATGAGGCAAAAACTGTCAACAAAGATTCCCCTATACTGCATATTTTCACACTGACCACAAGACATGTTTCATGTTACATTTTATTTTAGTTTCCTGTAACGAACTTCAAGGTACGAGTGGCTTCTATTATAGAGAAATTGGCCGATCAGGTAAGAGCAGAACACAGCAGAGAGTTAGTTACTCTGCCGATCAAAATTTGTAAAGTTCAATTTTCTCTCGTGAGATACAAGATTATAATCGGAAGATGCACACAGAACTTTTCGGCACTTAGAAAGTCTACACAATTTCTTTTTCTCTAAGAAACCTTTCATCTGATGAAATTATCGATTTTCTTTGACCCAGTGCTGCTGAAGTAGCAATAATTAAAGGGACACAGTCAGCTGGTGCGCATGTGCATTAGATACCATATCTCTGCTAATTTGCATATCACGACAACACGGGCGCATCCGGTCGGCAAATCCTCAAACATCGTGATTCGAAGTAAATGTACATCTTCCTTGTTATTGTGGAGTGTAATTTATAGCAGAGCATTAATTTTCTTTAATATCACGGATAATTTACCGATGAGCATGTCCAGGGAAGGCGAAACGTCTGTGACAAGTGACACGTGCGAAGTGGAAAGGATCGAAGAATCAGTGGAGCTCGAGGTGAGAAACACTCTGTGATTTTGATTTGCTTTGCTTTGGCTTAATTGCGTTTTAAAGTTTCTCTACTTTCAAAATTTAGGAACCAACCCATGTAATTGCAAGAGTGCTTGCTCGACCCGAAGAAAGGAGGGTTCAACAAGAGGTTGCCCTTGTCGAGGAGCGAACCGTTTATGTATTGACGCTTGTCGGTGCGGGAGGCCTTCTAAACCCTGCCAAAATAAGGTGAGATAGTTTAACTAACAAAAAAGATAATTCTTTCATCTTTATATGTAAGTCTTTAGGTCGATTTCCAATTGTGTTAGTGATACTCGAGTCACAAGAAAATGGTCAAGGCATTTTAAAGGTATTTCGAAATGTGGGTATCAACATTACGCAAACCAAACTCAACATTATTATTACCCACGATTTTAGCTTTGTTGTCATCGAAAATTACGAAGAAATTAAAACAACTTGCTAGCGTATGTTCATTATTATTTGAAATTAGAAGCCTTCTCATAGACATAATAATTTGTTGTTGAACAGGCTAATGCTGCGAACCCTGTCAGGAACAACGAAGCCACTCAACGCCCAAGCGAAGAGAATGAGCGTGTTGCTGAAAACCAACAGGTCAAGGTAACATTTCAATCATTGCCCCAGAATTTTCAACGCTTTCAGTATACTTTGAATTACAACCGTGTTTTTACAAATCTCAGGACCTCGAAAGGGGTACGATATATGACAAAAAAAAATTTGTCACAATCAGGGTATATAAGGAACTTATATTTTGTATGTGTTTTTATTATGTCTTCATCTTCCTGTCGAAACTCGGGAGACCGGCAGAAAATGTTGACTGTGTTGTAAAATGCTCCTGAACTGGTCACTATCCCTTATGGCTGTGGGCCTTCAGGTTTTTGTCAATCTTCTATTATGCTATAGTTCTAGATACCAATACCCTACTAATCTATATTTGTCACATAAATGAACAAGAAGGACGGACTGGAGATGCTATGGATCTGCTCTTGATCTCAGATTCTAAGATTGTTATTCCAAATAAATGTTATTCTATATAATTTGCAGGATTTCATCAACACACTTGACTCAGCAACCATAAAGAAACTATGTATCAGAAGCCTGAGACGGGGAATTGGAAGTCTGGACTACATAGACTCCTTGCTTATTATGGAAGATGACCTGGATAATGCTAATGATGAGGATGACATTGCTGAGGTGCACAGTCCTGCAGCTGAAGCTAGGGATGCAATAACTCCACCACCCCAACCCATCCCTATGCAGAGACAAGGACCACGCCCCGAGTGGTGTGTATGTGGGAATTGCCGCAACATGCCCTTGGAGGTGGAGAAAGTGTGCTGTATGAAAAAAAATTGTGATGCGAAAAAACCAAGATTCAAAAAACTGTGTTTGGACCCTGATTATCTAGAACTGTCTATAAAAAGTAGTGCTGATATCAGGAATGATAGGCAAAACAACAGCACTAGAAGTTTTAGAAAGGCAGCTTATCGCCATTACATCCTTGATAAGCATGGTTATTTGGGCAAGGGAAGGAGGAAAGTTGCAGCATCATGTGTTGTGTGGGAAATCCGTGCACATTATCCATCTTCTACAGGCATTTACATGGGTTTCAAGGAGCGTTGAACACTCTTACTGTACATGATATTGCTGGTATTAACCAAAAGTGAATGACGACAGAATGTGTGATAAACCAGCTAAAATTATGTATTTGATTTATGAATCCTTATTACAGCCTTTTATTCTACATCAACAACCTGTTTCCTTTCATTACTAAATTTATAGAGAACAGAAGGTACAATAATAATTATTGTACTCTCACAAAGCAAACGACTTGCTGTGGTGAAGGCAATCCATGAAAACTTTAGCTAGTGTTATTTAAAATTCCGCACTAAAATACATGTAGTGGCTAAAATGTAGGTCATTTGTAGCCAAATTAACAGAAAATCTAGGAGGCGTTAATAGTTTAAGTTCCTTTTTTCAAAAGATATGTAATTTTGCAAATAACCAAAATCCAATTCATAAACTGTGATGGTAGCACAGTTCTTGGTATACCTTATGCAAATCCTGAGGGGAAGGGGGGTACTCCCACTTTCAAGTGACAGGGATGATTTAAACCCCAAAAATTGCTTTGATCATCCCTGTCACTTAAAACCCAGAGTACCCCCCCCCCCTTCCCTGGGGTGGACATTTGCATTAATAACTTATTCCTTTTTTTGAAACCTTGTTTGATGTCTTTCACACAATTCCTTAGAAGATACAGGAGCTGTGTGGGCAATGGTTGGCGCTATTCTCTCAGGGTCATTTTCAGATAGAGACACGTGTCTATCTATATGCAAGACATCTTCTATCCGGCGACGAACAACTTTGGCCATGAGGATGGGAATGTAATCATAATCCTTGTCTACTTTTATGATCCGTGTGTTCCACTCTTTGGTGCGTTGATTATATTTCCTGCTATATCTTGCTTCTCCCCCTTTCAATCCCACGGCAACTGTTCTGTTAAGATGGTAATTCCAATCTATAGCTGCGAGTTGCTTTCTTGCCTTGTAAAAGCTGTACCTGTTACAGAGATAGGAGGGTGTTACATGGTGACAAATAGATTTGATTTCTTATTTCTCGTCTTCAAAGATGTTTCAACATGAGAAGAGAAATTTATAATTTCCATACATGCATACATACATACATACATGTATGTAAACCCCCTCCTGGATTCAACAGTTACAGTTGTACTTTGCTTTTGAACTTACAAAATTATTGTTATTTAATTATGATTATTATGATTATTATTATTATTATTATTATTATTACATTCTAAAAATACATTGGCAAGAAAACTAAAGAAATTCGAGAAATTCAAGTTTATCTACTACTTGTGCAATAAAAGTAACTGAACTAATTACATACTTGTAAGAATTTCTCTTTGCAGCATATGCCAATGACATGCTGTTGAGGCATTGCAAAGATCCTGTGTGCCTTTACAGCAATAATAACAAAACTACAATGAGGATACTATTGAGGACTTTAATGTCTTTGTCTTGCAAAATATGCATTCATGCTGTGGCTGAAAGTAAACTAAAAGTACATTTACAAAAATAAACATCAGCTGAACATAATTGTAATATCACCATGTTTCATCTAACTAAAGCATTTACCTGAACTTCACATAGTACTTGAAGCTATCTAGTAGAGATGGTTCAAGCACCATTTTCTGTAATACTTCAAAGTCATGGTCCCTCCGGTCAAACCAAGGTGGGTGTTCTTCGCCTGGCTCCATTCTTCATGGTCGCAGCTTCCCGTGGTCCATTCATGTTCATTACAAACATGATGCAGTAGGCTTAGCCATTTGTCCTATGAAATAAGACAATAATATGTTTCACTGTCGTGATTAGGTAATTGACACATGGTGACAAAACACTTGTTCACTAAAGGGGATATTAGTGCACATGCATGGGCTGACCTTGACTGGCATTGTATGGCATGAGTCATAGACATGAGGAAACCTGCTGCTCTCAAATAGTTACTTTATTAATTATAACTTTCTACCTTCATTGCTTCAAGGGCCTGGTTGGTGTCTTCACATTTTGATGCAATTGAACAGCAATGCCAGAAGTGGTTTATTATTTGGTTTGACCACTTTCCCACTTTATCATTACCTTTGGTACTGGCTACCTAGAAAAAACAAAAACACCCATAAGGGGTGTTTTCTATCAGTCATGTCACATTTGGATTTTACCCCCAGTCCCTGTATTGGGGTGGGGGGGGGGGGGGGAGGACTTAAGCAAAAACTAATTCTCTACTATTATTCACTATAATAAAGTTTCTGGCTATGATTCCCATTCAAGGGGTTGAAGGAAGGTTAATACACTGAAGCACCTGGAATATTTAGCAAATTCGTTTTTTCACATTCCACTACCTTTTGTATACTCTTGCGTATGCTTTTGGCCTTGTGCCAGACATCAAGGGAGTGGAAGAGGGTCTTGAATTCATCAGCTAGGCAAACACACAAGCAACAATAAAAGGCAGTAATTTTGTACAAAATCGGGTTTTAACTTTCATTTGAGGGTCAGTTTTGAAAATTTGAAATGATGAAAAAACATCACTGACATGAAAAATAACAGCTGTCATACTTCAAAATGTATGTAGATTCTCTAATCCAACATCAATGTACTTTACATCATTCCAACAGAAAAGCAAGAGTAACCCTGGGTATCCAATAAAGCATTTAAATTTTTCCCTTAAACAGCAAATGAGCATTTTTGAACTTTGAACCTGACAGGTATCAATATGCAATTTGCAAAACAACCATCTATGAAGAAGCCAAACCTGACATAAAGCTCGCCATACAATTTTGAACTTACTCATAAGCTTCTTGATAGAGGATGATGCATCCGTGCAAACTTCAATAACATTCAAGACCCTATGAAGTCTTTGTAGACAGTGGTTCAAGGCCTTCTTTTCCATTACACTTGATTTCAACCCAACATGTCTTTTGTCCAGAACTTCAATTTCAATAACATAACCAGTGATCATCTCCATTACGTAGTAGCAGAGATTTTTGGCTGAAACCCAGGAGAGTCACACTGGCCATCACCACAAACAGTAAGGTCCTCAGTGGCAAATTGCGCCCACAATTCCTCTCTCATATTTTCCCACCATTCATCAATGACAGGGGCACAATACAGTTTCTGGACTCTCTGAAAAGTTGAAGCTGAAATGAATTTGAGTCCTAGGTGCTTTGCAAATTTTTCAATTTTTGAAAAATTGTTCCCTGACGTGAGAACTGCAGCTGCTGTTTGAAGGTTATTGGACAACATGCCATTTGCATCTCCTGAAGTACAAAACCGTCCCTTGTGCCCTGATGGACACTTCCAACGAATTACTGCACAAGTGCCACACAGAGAGTATTCAACAGTTGCCACATGAATGCATCCTGGATACTTGCATGGCCCTGCAAGCTGCTGCAGTAGCAAATCCAACGAGCAGATTACTTTGGTTCCTTTGACATGGCCAAGTTCTTCTTTATAATGAAATTGTTCGTCTTTTCTTGAAAAGCGTTTATGAGGACCATACTCAGGCTGGTGCTTTGAGACGAATGGTTGGCTTATCTGCACAAAAGCCGTCTGGGTCCACACTGATAGAGAATCTGTAGTTGATTTATCTGACTGTCCAACATGTGATGTTGACAGCTGCTGGACTGACAAACTTCCACCCTCCAGAGGCACGGCTGACACTTCTGTGAACTCCAACACAGTTGACTCATCCAACTCATCAACTTCACTCTCAGAGCCTTTGTCGTCTCCACTAAGAACGCAACAAGCACAGTATTAAAGCCAACAGCTACATAATCCACAATGAAACAATCTTCTAATAAAGAAAACAGTATATTGTTTGGCAATTTTATTATACATATTCAAGAATATTGTTACATGTATGAATGCAATTGAATATCTGTAATAATTATTCTTGTGTCTTTAACTATTTCTTTGTTTTTCTCCTATCTATCTTGTAGAATTATACTTACAGTGGTTCAAATTCACTATCACCACTGTCATCCTCTGCCATAGTCAGGTCTTCATTGAGTAGCTTCAAGGCATCTTCGACATCACTTGAGATAACATTAAAAAAAAAAAACAACAACAATGTCATGTTAGCTATTTACAATATTCAAGTGCCTCCATCATTACAAAAAAACATTTCCCAAAATCAAAAACAAGACTTACTTTCCAAAAACTAACTAATCCTGAATGACGCCTTTACAGAGCAGGGAAAGAGAAGATTTTTTAACTCCCCAACCCCCCCCCCCCCCCCCCCCACCAAAAAAAAAAAGAAAAAAAAATGAAATAAACAACGATAATAGCAATAATTTTCCCACAACTACACATCTGACCTAGCTATTTTGTTCAGCCAAAATGGTCACTTGGTTGGACATACAAACAAATTATCAATCTGTTGCCAAAAAAATTTGATACTTGGTAAAATTCGTTGTTCTTCTCAAATTAGCCAGTGGAAAATAGATTAATCTGGCTCACTGTTCCTCCAGTCAGTGTTAAAGTAACTGCTGATGAATGCCATTTACTGTACAATTGTTTACGTTACTTGTTCACCATGTACCTATCGCAACTTTGTTCTGACGATGTGGTTGAACTCTCACTGTCACTGATGTCATGATCATTGTCACTTTCATGGTCAATGATTACAGTGTCATCAACTATCTTGCAAGATTCGTTTACAGCAAGCGGACTTTTGGAAGCAACACCAGTAACATCAATAAATGAGTGTGACCTGTAACACACGATGAACCACAAACATTTAGTAAAATTCATTACAGACACAAGATAATAATAATTATTATTATAATAGTGAATACTCATTGTTGCTACGTGCCACAAAAAAGTGTTTTATGGAAATTATGTTTATTTTGATTGCATTTAGCCAATACTTGACTTTGACGGCATAAAAATTCCATAAAATCCAGATTGCTGAACTGGCGTGCCCCTCACAATAACCAGGGATTTGGGGTATATTATATGTTGAATACAACTGGGTAGTTCACAGATGTTACAAAATTTAGAGCATGCAATTTTCACTTACTCTTCACGACTGCCAGTACTTATGAAAGAAATATCACGAATATCTCTGCCTTTCCCAACGGAGTTGAAGTTAATGGACCTGGCATTAACATTACAAAAAAAAAAAAACGCGCGTGAGGTCGTGAGGTATGCAAATCATAAGAAATAAACATGAATAATCTCAGGTGAGAAGTCGCGCTCATACGTTTGCACGTACCCTCTTGATCTTCGGAATGTCTCGCTCTTTTGGCTGGTGTGCGAGTCTCTTCCATCGCATTCAATCTACAAAAAGTGAAAAAATGTTCAAACATTTCTGTCCAGTATAAATACCACACATCCGTCTAAAATACAGAACGAGCTGGTACTCCTACTCACTCATTTTCTTGCCTTCGTCTGAGCTCCAAACCGAGCAGCCATGAAGCGAAGACCGAATCGTTGCCAAAGGATCCATCCGCACGAATCTTTCTCCAGCTTGAGAACACCCGATTTTCCAAATATATGGAATGGTGGTTGACTCTCCAGTGTTTCTGATTGATCTGCCTCGTTATTTTCGTTAATGCAGGTGATTTTTTCCGCCCGGCGCCTTCACGTTTCCCTCCTCTTCTCTCATGTTCCATTGGATACTTGATTCAATCCGTTTTAGCCAAAGACCAGAAAATAAGTTTAAAAGATGGCTAACATAATATTCAAAAACAGGTTTTGAGTAAAATATCGAAGATCAAATGAACCAAAAGGCACGATTGACGCAGATTTTGTCTATGTCTACGACGCGTAATTTTGATTTCGGGTTGAGGTAACCTCTTTTCAAAAGTAACAAAACTAGTGTCCAGGCCAGCGCGGTCTCAAAGCTGACTGTGTCCCTTTAAACAACAGTTTACAATGTAGATATATATAATGGCTTACCTTGTTCAAGACGTTAATCTATTTTTTATTTATCGTTGCAAACTGCTTTGCAATACAGACGTTCTTGGTAAAATAGTATGCAAAGCAATTTGCGACGTCATCCCAGACCCATGCAACAACTGCCAGTTTTGTCATCTTTAGGAAATTTGAGAAACTCATAAAATATCTCCAAGGGGAAAAGTGTTTCGTATAGGTGGACAGGTTTATCAGAAAAGTAAAGAATATTATTGGATGGTTTGTGCTTGTTGTCGATTTAACGAGCGCTCTGATTGGCTAAACTCACTGGCTCTGGGTTATTAAGTAGTTATTGGGTGTTGTTAGCTGAGCATTAAGTATTTGTGTTTCTTTCTCTTTTCAGAGTGTCGTTTACGAAATACCAGGCATTAACCGATGCTTTCTTACAGAAGCCAACGATAAGGCCGTGCTCAAAACAGAAGGCGTTAATTTGCAGGTATAGAGGTCATAGTGTTGTTTGTAACGTTGCTGTCTTTTGATGCGCCTTTATGATGCATGAGGATATGTCGATGCTTATCATGGCGGGGAAGTGCGTTTTTGAGAACTCACTAAATGGTTCGTTCAGACGCATGAACCATCTTGTGCCTTGTGCCTTTTTTTTTTACGAACTATGTGTGGTGAATGCAAAAACAGACTTATTGATTGATTGGGGTGTTGGTTGGTTGA
>NC_090893.1:14712661-14715161 GCF_036669925.1 Montipora capricornis
GCGCCGAGTTCAAGCCCGCCCTGAGCTTTAACTGGGTTTTTCTTCGGAAGGGCTGCAGTCAAATCTACCTCACTTTGTAAATACCCGACTTGTCATTTCAACTGGTTCCTTTCAGGTTAATAGAGTGGGCTGCCTGTGAACCCATCGCATTTTACATTTACAATGTAGATAAGAGTATCTCTAACTGCAATGAGAACTCCACGGCTTCCGTTAAAATCCATACTGTCGATTCTTTTGTCAGGAATTGAAAAACGTCTTCAGTGCTTACGGAATCAACGTGGACGCCCGCCATCTTAGTCTCGTGTCCGACTACATGACGTACGAAGGGACCATCAAGGCCTTCAATCGCGTAGGAATGGAATCGAACTCTTCTCCGTTTCAAAAAATGAGTTTTGAAACCACCACGCATTTCCTTCGCGGGGCGGTGCTGACTGGAGACACAGAAAAACTTTCTTCACCTTCGTCTCGACTAGTTGTCGGGCGAGTCGTCGGCTGTGGAACTGGCTGTTTTGATTTAATGCAACCGCTGTACTGAAGACCTTGCTCTCAAAGTGACAGATAATTAATTGTGGAATAACAAAAAAAAGTTTTATTAATCGCTGTTTATCTGAAAAAGCATTCTCCTGAGTACCTTCTTGATCGATTTCCCTCGCGTCAGTGTTGTGCACAAACTCTCGACTTCGCGTCGAATTTTTAAATGTGATAACATTGTCACAAGAGAGTGAACATTATTTAAAGGCGTATTCATGTGAATTTAAAGGCCTTCCTTCAACCGACATGCTACGTACCGTTTGTTTTTGTTATGGGAATTCGCATTGCTTATCGTAGCGATCTGATTGGATGAATTTCAGCTTTGGCGGGATTTTTTTTCTTCGCCCTCGTGATTTCCAAGTCGTGTTTTGATCGTGTGACCGAAAGTTTGTAGATGTGACGCAACATTGACACGAATATTGTAAACTACTTATTCGACGCAAGTACCATGTTCATATCCAACCATTTTCATTTGAAGTACGAGGGATCCAAGCAAAAGGAATCGAACGAAAAGGAGATTGTTGTATCTGATATAGTGTTTCCACATGACGTCACAGTGGCCATGTTAGATGAGTGAAATATTCTTTTGGGAATTGAACTTTATTTTTATGCAAATTCTTCTCTTTATTTTAGTATGCAAATATTCCTGCTGGTCACATGAGCAAAAGCACTCTGTACAACCATGAATTAATAAAACAGTCCCTTCAATAATTATTAACGAGGTAATGAGTAATGTTTCTATTCTCGGTTTTCACATGACGTCACGACCGCCATGTTGGTGCCCTAAACAAAGAAAAGGCGGCCATGTTGGTGCCCCGACCAAATCCTCCGGGAATTTAACTCTATTATTATGCAAATGCTTCCTTTTGTTTTCGTAGAAAAACATGGCTGTTGATCACGTGAGTGAAAACCAGCAATATCATGTCCATGTCAATAGACCTCTTTTATAATGGCGTCCAAATAGAATATATTTTTTTGTTCTAATGGTAATAAGCCTTCCTTTCCTCGCTACAACGAGTACCATTCAAAGGAACATTTGTTCCAAACTGAGGCAGCATGAGGCCAAATTAACAGAAACACACACACACAAAAAAAAGGGAAAAGCCGTCGAATTTATAAAAGTGGTCTATGTAATACAGCCTTAACGTGGAACGTTACTCGAAGGTTATAAAAATATCCAAAAGGTGTTAAGACGAAAAAATTAATGGTCTTGTTACATTTTGTGTCCATCTTGGTGAGGTGGAAAAAAACCACGATTTCAAGCTGTGATTGTATAAAATACAAGCGTACATTTATATTCTGAAAAAATTTAGGGCGCGTTCGATTGACCCTATTCCGGAATAAGAATACGTGGAGTGATGATTAAAACGGTATGTTTGGCGCGTTTCGAAGCAGCAAGGATAGTAAAAATATCTTTAAAATAGCATTTTAGCAAATGTTTGACAATTTTAGTGTAAATCTCCGTAACAAAGAGGATGAGGATTCCTATTCCGGAATACGGTCAATCGAATGCTTTTGAATCATCCTTTGGACAATAAAAGAATGCTTACAAATACTAAAAAAAAAAAAATACTAACCTTACTTGAGAAACACTAATTCGTGACAATACTGGAATACGGTAATACTTGATCAATTTCTCCGTAATCTTTTTGAACTCCTCGTGTCTTAGGTGTACCATAATTCACTATCATGGTGGCCTGTAGCCTAGTGCTTTGTATTGGCAATATCTTCCTAGTGCAGGCTCTTTCCTGACAAGCTAATTCCATGGTTATTTTTCCTCGTTTTGAAAGCTTGGTAGATATTTTTTAAAAAATCCTTATTTTTCCTTTAAGTCTAAAAAATCCATTCAAAAAGAAGCTATCTTAAAATTGTTAATATTTCCTCAGTTTAAAAAGTAGTAAAGTATTGCCATAATTCTTCCCTTATCTGAGGAAGCAATGATCAAGCAAATTTAACTAAAACTACGAAT
>NC_090893.1:14720161-14727661 GCF_036669925.1 Montipora capricornis
TCCAACGTGTATTCATTCAGGTCTTCATAATTCTGCTTTCTTCGTTCCCGGAGATAATGAAGCAGATTGCCGTGTTCGGCGAATTCCACCAGAATCATAAGAGGTCCTGTTCGGTTAAACCATTTCTACGTCAGTAAGTGTTTAATGAGAAAACAATAAACAATTATGCTAATAAGTAATCAATTATAAGGACGACTTTTGAAATGAAGCAAGGCTGCTTGAACAACTGAGTCATCAAATATCTATACAAATGGTATTACAAATATTTAGCCAGGCTAAATCAATATTCTTTTGTTTTGCATTTTATACTTTAAGGCTCCTGGATTTGCCCCCGTAAATAAAATGCATTGAGATCAATGATCACTGGTCAGAAAATGGTCTGAAAAATGCAGTAAGTAGGGGTAATTCTCGCTGTTTTTCGCATGTGAAATATATATTTAACAATTATTCGCCGAAGGCGAAGTGATTATCGGTGAATATTCACCGAGATGAAGTCGAGGTGAACATTCACCGATAATATCTGAGCCTGAAGCGAATAATTGTTTTAATATAAATACACAGGTGATTATTTCAAAACAGAGAAAAAAAAACATTTCAACGCGAAATCATCTTCACTTACAATGGCAAAACGACTACTGGCAGCCATTTTGTCCGTCGAGGTCATTATTGGCTGTTAGTATAAACACACAGGTGATTATACAAAATTGCGCGCTCTCATTGGCTCGCTATCTCGGATTATCAGCCAATAATCACCTCGACGGACAAAATGGCTGCCAGTAGTCGTTTTGCCACTGTAAGTGAAGATGATTTCGCGTTGAAATGTTTTTTTTTCTCTTTTTTGAAATAATCACCTGTGTTTTATACTAAAACAATTATTCGCCTCAGGCTCAGTGATTATCGGTGAATATTCACCGATAATCACTTCGCCTTCGGCGAATAATTGTTAAATAATCCGAGATAGCGAGCCAATGAGAGCGCGAGATTTTGTATAATCACCTGTGTATTGATACTAACTATATATATTCAGATGTTAAGTTAACTAGTTTTCATTTTCATAAATAAGTAAATGTTTACTGCCCTTTCCACTTTTTTACAATCAAGTTACAAGCCTGGCATTCAAAGTGAGGGATCTTTACATCAGCATTGTTCTCTCGATTCCCACACGCCTGTCGTCGGAGACGAAAGTGAACATGTAATTTCCGTCTACCCAGACAGTCCCGCCACGCTACACACTTTACAGTTTCCCCCAAGTGTTTTAATTTCCGAATTACAATTCGGTAAGCAAGCTTCCTGTAACCTCGCAATCAATCAAAGGCCCGGTAAATAACCCTAACCCTAACCACGCAACAAATTTTGCTGAGAAATTAACCCTAATAACCCAGCAGTGTCATGTTGGCTTGTTTTTTTTTGTTTGTTTGTTTGTTTTGTTTGGTAAGGGTGGAGCCGTAATAACAAGATCTAACATGTTCTAAGACGTAACATAGACAAGGAAGTTAAAAATCTCAACAGTTTTGTCCAGGAATCTTATAGTCCTAATCTTTAGTAAATCATTCAATTTGTAAAGCGGGGAAATGAAGGGACCCGAAAGAGATGCCGTTGAAGCCAGCCTTACCGTCAACTGAGCATGCGCCAATCAAGTTCACTAAATTGGGATGATTCCCTACTGATGACATTATCTCCAGCTCGTTCAGCAAGTCCTTGAAGTCGCTTTCCGTCGCTGAACCTGGTTGGTTGACGAAAACAAAAGACAGTTATTAAAGGTAAACGAACTTATTTGAATAGAAACTTGAAAGTAATCTTTCGATTTATTTGCCTTCGCATTAATTGTCCCGCTTGATGGCTGGCTCTTAGAGCTCGCGCCATATTCCCAGCCCAGCCAATTGGAGGGAAAAAATAGAACCAATTTTGTGACTGGCTCTCGCACGCTTTCCCGCGTTTATTACCGGCTGCATGCCAGCATTTTCTCTGCGTTATGATTGGCTCGTTTCATTATGTGCGTCCAATTGGATATAGATAAAAAAAAGGCTTGGACTTTCTACGACACTTTATTTAAAGTGCTCTTGCAAGGAACACAATTGTTTTTGTTCTATATCTTAAGGGCTTAAACTCTTTCTAAGTCGACCGGGGATCATTAAGGCCTCTGTAAGTCCAACAATATTGCCACCTTTTCAGTGCAACTTCAATGGCAGAGAGCATGTCCAACGGCATCCGTGGGTTAAGTTTTTTTTTATCCCCGACTCTGCGCCAAGAGGGTTTTCACCGGAAAGATATTTCGGGTTTCCCATCCCCTCCACTCAAAAGCCAAAATTCCATTTGGTTTTCCTTGATTTCATTTGATTTCTAAGGAGGACGTACACTTCGTTCCAGTAGACTCTTTGACGTTACGATTTTCGATATGTATAATACACATAGAATACTGATTTAAACAGATCACATCACAGTAAATCATCAGAAAACTGTAAGGAAAAACTTTTATAGTTTTCTGATGATTTTTTGTTGATTCGATCTGTTTAAATCAGTATTCTATATGTAGATTGTATCTTATTTCAGGCAGTTTATTTAAAATCAGAAATCTAGAATTTCTGCATAAACTGGCCTAATGACTCAGATTTCACCTTTTCATATTTGTAAATACTTTTAATTTTTAATTTCTTTTTGATCATCTGTGCAATTATAAATAAATAACTGAATAAATAAATAAATAAATAAATAAATAAATAAATGTAGACTGTGGAATTTCGATGGAATGTGGACCACTGTGGAAATATCTTGAAAAATGTCCTGTAGCTCTTTACTCACGTTTTAGCTTTTTTACCGCACAAGGGACGATGCGGCCATCTTCTTCGGTCAACTCTCCTTTAACCACCATTCCAAATTGCCCCTCCCCAAGAACTTTGCCCAATGTTAACAGGTGACGTGGAATTTCACGCCATGAAAACGAGGCCGCAGCAATGGATGCGCTTGCTGCGTTCGGTGATGGCTCGCCAGGGATTGGGGCATAGCGTTCGTGAGCCAAATGTTGCTGCTGACATTAAAATTGAGAAATATCAAAAAAATTAGTGCTTTGGGTTTAGGCTTCGATATGACCCTGAAAATCAAGCTGAATTGCTCGTTCACAACACTCTCTTCAGGACAACCTCTTTTAAAGACAATACACCTTATACCACAATGGCCGCTGATTTATGCGGATACAAATTGGCCCTTGTTGCCTCGTTCAAGATAAAATATTCTTTTGAATTTTAAGCTTAAGAACAAGGCATCCAGGGCTTATTTGAATAAAAACAAAAGAATATTTAAATGTTGGCCATTTTGGAATAAGGTATATGAATCGGTGAAGACTCTAAGCAAAGTAGCGCAAAGCTAAGACTAGATTTCACGAGCGATAAAGCAATTCTTACAGAGGCATTAAGTTGTGGTGAATTAATATATGGTGTTCTAATCTAATCTATCAGATAGATATCGACGAAATACTGTGATTTTTCTTCTCAAAGGTTACTATGTGCACATATTGATGTCGTCATGGTTACGGACATGTTAGCCAATAATATCATATTAGTGCATCCTATTCGCGCTTGAAGTATAATTTGACTTTTTAAAAGAAAATAACATTTTATTGAGAAGCAAACTTACTTTATCTTTGCATTTTCGTTATAATGCTTTGTGATGTTAATTTCATGTTAATTTCGTGCTGATATGATACCACGCGGTCACGCAATATTTGCGCTTATGCTTGAGTTCCTAATAAAATCAGCCTTACTGGAAAATTGTTATATCTTTTCAAAAGCTTGGTTAAAAACTCATTAAATCCAACCATTTTCTAGAAACACGTTTGGCACAGAGGTTAGAGCAATCGCTCTCCGTTAATATGCCCCGGGTTTGTTTTCCGGGCTCGTGACGAAGGAGAGCAGCGATCCTCGCAATTTTCTGGACAATTTAAGTACCTGTCTCTTATAGAAATCTCAAAAATTCAGTTGGCTACAACGGGATGATTCGAATCCATCATGTCTGTGATGAGGGTGCAATGCTCTACCAACTAGGCTATGAAGCCACTGAGTTGGGAGAAGGTCAATTTTTTCTTTTTTTTTTTTTTGTTTTTTCTGCGCTCAGGTGTTCCCATGAAGGACTCGATGAATGAAATAAACGTAATAGTCATTTGAAGTGCGGTTTATAGACGAAGGAGGGAAGTGATCCTCCCACTTATCTGAAGAAGTCAAGCAACAGACCATTTTACAGTTGTGTGCTTAGTTACCTGGCCTGTGAATGAAAGTGAGGCTGGAGTTGACCTTCCTTTGATAGAAACCTCACTGCTTTTCTTATGTTAATGATGTTGTTGTCATGCTAATAAGTAGGAATTTAAATAAGAAAAGCTGTGAAGTTTCTAACCAAGCAAGATCAACTCCAGCCTCACTTTCATTCAAAGGCCAGGAAACTAAGCACACAACTGTAAAATGGTCTATTGTCTCTTATAGGGTTGCGTATGTTGGCTCTTCTTTTCTTCCAGAGGTTTTTCTCCAGGGTCTTTAGTTTTCTCCTCTCACCAGAAGCAGGAGCCCATCACCCGGAGCGTGCAACTTAACTGTACTTGTGCAACGGCGTTTTCACAAGTAAGGTTATTTTTAGATTGAATTTCCCGCTAATGAGACTCCCACAGGAGCCCGATGACCAATTACAAGACATTAAGCTGACGTCATAAGGTCACCGAACCGTAACTGACTTTGTTTTTTGGCTTAATTCGCGGGAAGGGCTAGTTTAAAAATAAACCTACTTGTCAAAACGCCGTTTCACAGACGCTGTATGGACGTTGCACGCTCCAGGATAGGCTCCTGCCAGAAGTAATAATTCTATTTGAACTGATTTTACTTCCGAACAATTAATAGGCTAAAAATCCTTTAGACTTGCACACGGTGCTTCTCCGGCATTAATATTACTGACTTACCTGTTCCGGCGTGATTGGGTTCATGGGCACTGTCTCATCTGTAGCATCACCCTTCCGTTTTCTCTTCCTCCATCTTCTATAAACTAAGAGAGCTCCCAATCCAACGATGAGCAGTAAGAGGATGGGAAGAACGATAGCTAGTGCCAATGCTGAAGGACTCATCCCTGTAGAGGCTGAGGCAAATTTTTGTTTTTTTCTAATATCCTTTACTTCACATACAAATTCAATTTTACATTTTTTTTTCCTTTTGTTTGTGTGTACCTGTTAAACTTACTTACAACATAATTTCCCCTTAAACTGACTCCTCGAGTAGTCACTTAAAGTAACTCTTCATAGTTTTTTATTTACTACGAAAAATGACCATTCTATTGGATTTATTGCGATTTGTTTTTTCCTGAAGTGGCTACCGGATGGTTTAATCTCCTTGCGCCTACAGCTCCATAAATAGGTTTTCTTTAAAATTATTACATATAGGTAAAATACACATCGAAATGGCGCTAGTTAAGATCGACTGCATGACGACCATCATATTAACGATGGTGATGATGATGATGATGATGATGATGATGATAAATGGTGAAGATGAAGAGGACAATGTTGATCAACAAGATGAACACTTTGCGTCGCACCGGAATCGCGAGGTCACGGGTTCAAACCCCGTTGAAGTCCTGAATTTTTCAGGCTTCTCTCCGCAATTGTAAAAATTGCGTTCATAACTGCGAAGATCATAGCTCACTTGATTTCATATCCGCAGTTCATATATGATTCATTTCATATACCATTTCATCAAGATGAACACTGTGAGGCGTTAAAGAATCCACAAATTTTTCGTGAAGCGAAAGGGGGGGTTGTGGTCTGTCCTCCTTTCACATAGGGTTGGGTGGGTAAATGAGATCAAATATGGACTGATAGCTGCTGCTAGAGGCGCCATGAGACTGTATGTGATACGAGAAGCATCTAAACCCATCACCATGACGACGCCGATGATGATGGTGAAGATGATGCCGTCGATGATGATGAGGGTGATAACGATATTGATGGTGATTATGTTGACGATAACGATGATAAACAATACAAAAATGATTGTGATAATGATGATGATAATGGCGGTATTTTTCATTCTCCCATCAGTGATATTTTCTTGGAAAAACTGCCAAAAAAATCAACAGATAATAATCACGACCGGACAAGCCGTCATTTCTAAACGTCCCAACTGACAGTTCACGATTTACTGTCATACACAATTAACAAACTTACCTTTTTTGGTACGCATTTCCAATTCCTCACTGGGTTCTCCTTTTCCAAACTCATTTTCCGATTTCAGCCGCACGAAATACGGTGTATCCTGCTCTAGGTTGTAAAGCCTGTGGTCTTCTCCCGGAGTGAAGACGAATTCGGTCCATTTTTTCAGTCCAAACTTTTTAAACTGCAGGTAGTAACCATTAATGGCGTACATTTCATGCAATTCGGGGTGAGACCACGTGACCATAGCGTCAGTTGATGTGACGTCACCAAATGCTACATTAACCGGTGGAGGGGGAACCTCTAAATCGAAAAAGAGAATAGAGGTCAAATTTTCTTTATATGATTCATTTCATATATCCATTCGTTCAAACAAGCAGGGGAATAAAAAAGAACGGAGGAAAATAATTCAGTTTCAAATTCATTAAGACCGCTGGCCATGGATTAAAAATATTTTAAAATAAAATCTGCTTTTAGCCTTGGTCTAAAGGTAAATATTCACAAATGTTTGCCATTGGAACAGATCCCAAAAATCAGTTTGGAGACTTTTTAACGAACCTCGTTTTAACTGTTGTTGAATTGTTCTACGGTCTCTAAGGTTGCAGCTATAACAGATGGTTTTCAATCACGTGATGAGACGGCCATGTTAAATTGGTGCACAAAATAATAGCAAATTATGTCCCATGTTTTGCATTATAAGAGAGTCAAATTCCCAAAAGACTTTTCTCTCTATTGTTCTGCTCACCAACTTGGCCGCTGTGACGTCAGGTGAAAACCATCTAAAGGCCATTTTACAGTTGTTTGCTCACCGATCAAGCCCTTGAATGGCTGCGAGGCTGCCGGTGACCTTGTATTGATACAGCCCCCTCTGCTTTTATCATGTAAATTGTGTTTGTTGTAATTCTAATCAGTCCATGTTAACATTACAAAAGCATGAAGATTTGTATCAAAACAGGGTTACCGGCAGCCTCGCTTCCATTCTTAGGCCAGGTAACTTAGCTACAACTGCAAAATGGCCTATTCATACTGTATTGTGGTAAATTTAATCTTGGGGTCATCCAACATTTACCAAGCTTCTCATATTACTGCACATCATAGCTTACCATTCTCGAACAAGTGGTTGGGCTTCAAAGAAAAGGTCAGTACTTGCCCTTCGTGTCGAGTGCACCTTGGAGCACCCGAAACCAATATGGAGGCTTCAGCCGCCATGTGAAAACTTTACGTCGGTTCTTTGTCATGTATTCATCAAAAAGTGTTCGTTACAGGCCTTCATACAAACCTCTTAATCGAAAAACTCTTTTCACTTTGAGGCTGCCTATTTT
>NC_090893.1:14732661-14750161 GCF_036669925.1 Montipora capricornis
GGTAGAGCTGAAATCAATAGTGAAAAGTCAATGACGGTATGCTGGATGATTGCAGAAAACCAGCTTGCATTTCATTTGCACTATATTAAAAAACAAAAAGGCCCATTAACAAACAAAGGAACAAGCCGTTTCTTTGTTTTGGGAGCAGCAACATGGCGGCCGTGACATCATATGTGTCTTGAAAATGCATTCAAAATATTTTTCATAATTATATTTTTTACTTTACAGAAGACATATTTTCTCTATCTCAATTTAGAATCTCTTTGAATACTCTCTATAATTTTTGATGTTCTGCGAAATTTGAAATGGAAGCCCCCAGAAGGAAACATCGTCAAATAAAACGTTTTGAGTTCGTGTTTAGCTGCCCCTTGCTTCATTTCTTTTAAATTCCGCAAAAAAAAAACAAACAAACAAAAAAACAAAAATTAAAACACATATTACACGCAAAATTTCACTTCTAACTGGCCGCACAAGGTGCGTAAATTTAACTAAACTGCTAAACCTTTGTCCAAAGGCTGAGTTAATGAAAGACATTGGTCTTCCCTGAGATGACGTCACAGACTCCCATGCATTAACGCCGTGACAGATTTTTTGTATTTTACTTTGTAACCGGGACGATAGAGCTACATTTAATTGGTACTAACTGTTTAAAAATAACGTACTCAAACAGTTTTCATTCTCTTTTCATTAAGAAAATCAAGAAAGGAAAAAGGCGACAAGTGGGCCACCTTGGACGACAAACTGAATTACAGAAATGTGCGGTACTTTTACAAATGAAAATTTTGCAATTATTATACTCTATAGATAACAAAAAAATTTCGCAACAAAGGCACTCAATGTATAATACAGAATGAATAATTCGCTGTTATTCAAATGTCATTAACAGCGAAGTAGTCAATCACAATAATATTCTAGCGAAGATATTTCGCAGTTAAGGAAATTTCCTTAACGGCGAAGTAGCCAATCGCATCAATAGAATAGAGGGGATATTTCGCAGTTATCGAAATTTCGTTAACGGCGAAGTAGCCAATCACAATAACAGAATTGAGAGAACATTTCGCAGTTATTTAAATTTCATTAACCGGGAAACAGCCAATAACGATAATAGAATAAAGGGAATATTTCGCAGTTATTGCAATTTTATTAACTGCGAAGTAGACAATCAACATATAAGAGTAGAGAGAATAATTCGCAGTTGTTCAAATGTCATTAACGGCGAAGAAGTCAACGACAATAATAGGTTAGCGAAGATATTTCGCAGTTAATGAAATTCCATTAACGGCGAAGTAGTCAACCACAATGATATTCTAGCGAAGATATTTCGCAGTTAATGAAATTTCCTTAACGGCGAATTAGCCAATCGCATCAATAGAATAGAGGGGATATTTCGCAGTTATCGAAATTTCGTTAACGGCGAAGTAGCCAATTACAATAACAGAATTGAGAGAATATTTCGCAGTTATTTAAATTTCATTTACCGGGAAGCAGCCAATAACGATAATAGAACTAGACCCTCCGTGAGGGTACACTGGGTTGCCTGTGGTACGTGCAGCGTTCCACGCAATTTTTTTCAAGTTGGAGGGGGGGGGGGGTGACCCAGAAGTCGTACCAGAAGTCATACCAGAAGTCATACCAGCAGAGGCCCTTTGGCTCACAGGTCTTCACACGTTCGTACGACGAAACAGATCCTTTTGTGAGGTTAAAAACCTGGCGACCGGCCATTAATTAATCATTTGTCAGAAAGAAGAAATTCCTGTCCTCTTTAAAAAAAATTGACACGCATTGCTTACGTGTGGTAGTGAAGTAACACAGCGATTTATTCCATAATGTCAACTGAACTGTGTGTTGTCTTCCAGGAGCTTCAAGTTGTCCTTGCGTAATATGTAGCTCTAACAGTGCACGATATTGTTTTGGTATTGTGTATCATTGTAGTGAAATGGTAGAAGTCTTGGGTAAATAGCCTGAGAAGACATGTGGTTACTAGCAAAGTACTGAGCCCAGAAAGATTGAAGAAAATAAATGGGAAGTGAAAAACATTGTCTTCTGGGATGACATGTTGACCGTTGTCTTTGCGTAATATGTAGGTCTAACAGTACACGATATTGTTTTGGTATTGTCTATCATTGTAGCGCCATGGTATAAGTCTTAGATAAATAGCCCCTTGAGAAGACATGTGGTTACTAGCAAAGTACTGAACCCAGAGAGACTGAAGAAAATAAAAGGGAATCGAGAAACATTGGCTTCTGGGCTGACATGTTGATCATGCAACTTCTTTCCACCACAAGTGTAAGCGTGCACTGACAGCATCTGACAGCATCTGAAAGCTTTGTAAACAACAATTGAAAGCTGAAGTTATTCCTATTCGGCGGGGTTAGTATCTGGATGGGCGACCTAAGAAATATACCACTCAGTAACAGAAGCATAGGACCGAAAATTCTATTTTAATGCTATCAAATGCGAACCAAGCAAGATACAGATTTTGTTAGCTTGCTTTATCCAAAACAAATATTGATGTAAAAGTAAATAAATATGGATACACAGTTTTTAAGAAGAGCAGAAGGAAGTTTCAGGACGGTCGATCGAGCATAAAATATTTTGCCATCGGTAATAAAATCTACGACATGAAAACAACATTTATTTTGAACCACGAATATAAAAAGTTACCATCAGCGAAAAACAGTTTGGGAGATTTTAGTTGTTTTGTTGTAATTGTACAAGTTTGGCTGCACCGAGTAAATCGCACATCGAATTCAGCGAGCGCAGTGATCAAGTTACCGCGTTATTTTACCGCGGCATGTTTACTCGCGAAACAGTGAAGCATCTGTGTCAAATGATGCCAAGCTACCGGGTTTTTGTTTTTGTTAGTTTTCTTTTTATTTCGATTGTCATAAATTTTGACAAGAAATGTGCGAATTCAACACAAAGATCACAATCGCGCAAGTTGAGGTTGACCATTGTTTCTGGAAAATCAAAAATTTACTCTCCAAGACAAGGTTATTTATCACCAGGTAATTCTATCGTTTTGGTAATAGCAGCTACTTTATTATTCATCAGCGTCACAATCTTTTGCCGATTTTGGGGGTCATTTGGTTGAAACTCAAGCACGCTTCCAACAGACCTGTTTATTTTCGTGACTAATGCGTTACCACAAAAATTCTCCCCGTATCACATTTCAACACATGTATGCAAATTTGCTAAGCTCGAAAATTACACAACATGATAAATTTACAAAAGCTAGAAATTTCACAGAAATATTTTCCAGCGAAACATTTATTGAAACAAGCAACATATTTGCTATAAGAGGCAAGAAACCCTTCCTATTTCAGTTGCGTGCGTGCAAGCGAAACAAACAATCACAAAGCATATGCAATTAAATAAATTTCTGACAGTTCACATTCAACCCTTTTCGAAAGAACCTTGACCGTAAATAATAAAGCACAAAAGAGACAACAAGCTTTCATTCAAGTAATTTTTCACTGTCACATTTCCAAATATTTTACACCTTTGCTGAGTTGAGTACAAAATACCGGTAAATGTAAATTGTCAGACAACTAAGATGCGACTTGAGTAAACACTGTGATGCATTCTTGTTGGCGTTCGATTCCTTCAATGTTAATTTGTTAAATCATAGTTAGTAACTATGGTTAAATCCATAAAAAAATTGCTATTTGATTTCCGTGTTTTATATAATACCAAGTTAGTAAAATATTAGAAACAAAGCTCACTTGATATCCAAAGGCGAAAAATGAAATTGTTGTCGAAGACCATTACTCGTCTCTTACAATCCAGATATTTATTTTTCAGCGCTGTCTTGCTCATACAATTGACGATCCATTCTTGAGCTCCATGAGGGTATATTTTGTTTAAAGATCCACTAAAACGCCATTCACGTCAATGACTTATTAGTGAAATTTCCAATTGTTATACTGGAAGACTGTGCAGAGTTGAGAACAGGTAAATACAAATCTGACAAATAGCGAGACAACTGAGATAACAGATCCACTATATGGATTCCTTATCTGTCTTTGTTGAACCCACACTGAGTTACCAGAGAACTGTTCATTTGGTTTGAGTGTTGTACAAAACACCACGCTTGGCAAAATGTTAGGAAGACTGCTCACTTTGATTACGGCTCGACGGGCGACAGATTGTTGTCGAAGTCCATTACTCGTCGCTTCTAACATTCGACCGCCTGTCCTGTCCAGTATCCAATTCGCTTGCCATTATTGAGCTTCATTAGGGTACATTTTGTTCAAAGATCCCCTAAAACGCCATTCGCGTTACATGACTTTCGACGCCATTGCCGGTTAAGTTAATCGTTCTACTGTGTCCACCAGAGAAATCTACGCATTTCCCACTACCCTCTCGATCCTAAGAAAATACGCGTAGAAGGCTCTATGCACAAAGACACCACTTAGCAGGGGAGTGACAGGCAGGACTTTTACCGACACGGAAAAAAATAAAAAAAAAAAAAAAAAACGAAAAATAAAAAAAACGACGAAATTAAAGACAGATTCCGACTGGGTTGGCAACCCAGTAAAAAACGACGAAATTAAAGACAGATTCCGACTGGGTTGGCAACCCAGTAATAAAGGGAATATTTCGCAGTTATTGCAATTTTATTAACTGCGAAGTAGACCGTCAACATATAAGAGTAGAGAGAATAATTCGCAGTTATTCAAATGTCATTAACGGCGAAGAAGTCAACGACAATAATAGGTTAGCGAAGATATTTCGCAGTTAATGAAATTCCATTAACGGCGAAGTAGTCAATCACAATAATATTCTAGCGAAGATATTTCGCAGTTAATGAAATTTCCTTAACGGCGAAGTAGCCAATCGCATCAATAGAATAGAGGGGATATTTCGCAGTTATCGAAATTTCGTTCACCGAGAAGTAGCCAATCACAATAACAGAATAGAGAGAGTATTTCGCAGTTATTTAAACTTCATTTACCGGGAAGCAGCCAATAACGATAATAGAATAAAGGGAATATTTCGCAGTTATTGCAATTTTATTAACTGCGAAGTAGACAATCAACATATTAGAGTAGGGAGAATAATTCGCAGTTATTCAAATGTCATTAACGGCGAAGTAGTCAACGACAATGATAGGTTAGCGAAGATATTTCGCAGTTAATGAAATTCCATTAACGGCGAAGTAGCCAATCGAAATAATAGAATAGAGAGAATATTTCGCAGTTATTTAAATTTCATTAACCGCGAAGTAGCCAATAACCAAAATAGAATGAAGGAAATACTTCGCAGTTATTGAAATTTCATTAACGGCGAAGTAGCCAATAACAATAATGAAATAAAGGGAATATTTCGCAGTTATTGCAATTTTATTAACGGCGAAGAAGACAATCAAAATAATAGAGTAGAGAGAACATTTCGCAGTTATTCAAATGTCATTAACGGCAAAGTAGTCAATCACACTAATATATTCGCGGAGATATTTCGCAGTTAATGAAATTTCATTAACGGCGAAGTAGCCAATCGTAACAATTGAATGGAGAGAATATTTCGCAGTTATTTAAATTTCATTAACCGGGAAGTAGCCAATAACCATGATAGAATGAAGGAAATACCTCGCAGTTAGTGAAATTTCATTGACGGCGAAGTAGCCAATAACAATCATAGAATAAAGGGAATATTTCGCAGTTATTGCAATCTTATTAACGGCGAAGAAGACCATCAACATAATAAAATAAAAAGAACAATTCGCAGTTATTCAAATGTCATTAACGGCGAAGTAGTCAATGGCAATAATAGATCAGCGAAGATATCTCGCAGTTAATGAAATTTCATTAACGGCGAATTCGCCAATCGAAATAATAGAATAGAGAGAATATTTCGCCGCTATTTAAATTTCATTAACCGCGAAGTAGCCAATAACCATAATAGAATGAAGGAAATACCTCGCAGTTATTTAAATTTCATTAACGACGAAGTAACCAATAACGATGATAGAATGGCCGTTTTTATACTAGAGACGCATAATCCGTCCAGACGAATTATGCGTCTCTCATGTTATCCGTCTAGTGTAAAGACGGGACGAACTATATGAGACGCATAATTCGTCTTGGACGAACTTTGGCAAACATTTTTTCTGCGTCTGTTAAATTCGTCTAGTATAAAGACGGGCACTAGACGCATAATGCGTCTGGACGAACTTTCCAGTTTAGTGCGTCTTCGAAGACGCACTAAAATAGATTCTTCGTCTAGACGCATAATGCGTCTTGTGGCCGTCTTTATACTAGACGAATTTAACAGACGCATAAAAAATGTTTGCCCAAGTTCGTCCCAGACGAATTATGCGTCTCTAGTATAAAAACGGCCAATAAAGGGAATATTTCGCAGTTACTGCAATTTTATTAACGGCGAAGAAGAAATTCAAAATAATAGGGTAGAGAGAACAATTCGCAGTTATTCAAATGTCATTAACGGCGAAGTAGTCAATCACAATGATGGAATAGAGGGAATATCTCGCAGTCAGTGCAGGCGTTTCATTAACGGCGAAGTATCACAATACCCCATATCGCCAACAAGTAACAGTAATCGCCTATACACTGGCTAGCAATCTAAATCGACTACAAAAACTTATAAAACAGCTGCTAATGACTTTTTTAGACAACCCGAACCATAAAACGTAATCATAAAAAAGATACTGGGCTATGATGTATAATCGTATATGCTTTTATGGCACTTAATTGCAAGGCGTACTCTTCTTTTTTCTTTCGTCAGAGATGATAAAATGAATCTTACAAACGAAAAACAACATTCGTTTCTGGGAACTCCTCTCCTCTGTTTCATAACATGTATTAGCTCCAATATCCAGGTTAACTGGATGTCAGTCCTCTCAAAATTAAAGCTACAGCTGTGGCAGTTTCTATAACTGATTCATTGGTTTCAATTGAATTTTCTTTTGCACGAATGTCTACTTGATTATTCTCACGTCTTTGCTGTTTAGACTTTTTATCCAATTTACATCATCCGGAAATTGAACAAGATACCCGTTCACTTTATCGTAATCCATAATCGTACCCTTTATCCATCCAAGATACTTAACAACTCCGTCAACATTCTCTTCGTACTCTACTTCAACCCGTGTCCCAATCTTCGTTTCTCCTGCGTGTAATTTCCGTTTTGATGGTCGTTTGTCTAACCTCGCTCGCTTATCGGGAGGTGTTTGTTCCACGTGGGCTTCGCTTTCATTTAGCGAACTGTTTGCTCCTCTCAAACTTAATCGAGATCGCTCTCTCTTTTTTCTTTTCTTTTCTTTTCTTTTGCTACTTGGTTGTTATTCTCGTAACTGACATTAATGTTTTGCTCACTTGCGACAATTTTGACGGCATGCAATCTGTCTTCCATGTAAATATTCTTCATGAGCATCGCAATGTTACTACATCCTTCACCAGTTGACTGACGATTTAGGGACTCGACGGCATTGTTAGTATTGGGTGTTGCGTCCCACTCTTCGTTATCTCGTAAAGTGTAGGCCTTACAAAACATTTCATTTACTACGAAATCTGTGGTTTTAATATATGCTTAAGGGGGAAATCTTTCGCCGTTAATGACATTTCGATAACTGCGAAATTTGTGCCTCCAGTAGCAGTTATGGAAAATCTTTCGCAGTTAATGAGATTTCAATTACTGCGAAATTAATTTTCCTTCAGTATATTAATATAACTGCAAAATTCTCATTCATATATAGTTGTGGAAAATCTTTCGCAGTTAATGAGTTTTCAATTACTACGAAATTTTCCTTCGGTATATAATAAAAGTATACTGATAAAGTTTTGTGCGAACTTTTATTAATTATCTGTAGATAAATATAACTGCAAAATTTTCATTTATATATAAATGTGTATTTGAACTGCAAGTTATAGACAAAAGAGTGAAGTGATCGATCCGCGAATTTATCTGGGAAATTTATAGGTGCCAATGGCCGTGTTTTCACGAGCGGTCTTTCAGGTCATTTAGCGACTGACAACCGAAAATTCCGTGAAAACAGTTCCTTTCCGAACTCGCTTAAAGCTAAGCGACTCGGCAAATTGCCATTGAATTCTAATTAATTTTAAGCCACCAACCCAGGTAACTTAAGCGAGTGGGCAATTTCAAATCGGAAATACCACAGGCGTGCTGCGCTATTGTTATTATTGTTATTATTGATATTATTGCATTGGCTGCTCTCTCCTCATTTAATCTTAACGGTGAAAACACGTATCATTTTTAAGTGGCTCAACGAAGTCTGCAAACAAACCACTTTCAGGGATGTTAAGCGATACAACGGCTGTCGTGAAAACACGGCCTATAACCCCAAAAACTTGTACGCATAATTTATGAAAAAAACAAAAGAATGGGAAAACAAAACGTACAAGACAAAAAGGTCTATTCTCCAGATGAGTGCGAGAATCACTTCAATCTTTCGTTAACTTTATTAACATAACAAAACGCTTGCTCTTTTTGATGTTGATTTACCATAATTGACTGAAAGAGGTTGCTTGATTACCACTCTACTCTATTATACTACACGATATGAACAGGTATTTTAAACCAACTGGCATACCGTAACAAATTCGAAATCCATCCCCCAAATAACCCTTCGGGCAGGTACAGTTGTAGGAGCCGATAGTATTGACACAAGTAGCTTTTTCGTGACATTCGTAAAAATTCGGCGATTGGCATTCATCAAAATCTGTTGAAAACAAAAAACAGATATGTTTTGAATTGATAAGGGATATTAAAAAAAAATGATTATACGACAATGGAGGTAGAAATAAGAAAATACCGCCATAGAGGTGTTCGTGATTGAAAGAGACAGCCGTCAAGAAAAAAACCGCTTTAGAAACTTATTTCACTAAGGAGTGCACTTAGCAAATATTGAATGATTGAGTGAGTGAGTAAGTGAGTGCACCTCGCAATTGTTGATAGAGTGAGTGAGCGCATGAGTGAGTGATGAGTGATTGAGTGAATGAGTGAGCGATTCAGCGATGGAATGAGTGAGTGAGCGATTGAGTGAGTGAGTGAGTGAGTGAGTGAGTGAGTGACTGACTGACTGACTGACTGAATGAATGAGTGAGTGAGCGATTGAGCGAATGAGTGAATGGGTGAACACTTAATATACCCTACATAACAAGAAAGTAATTTTATAATTTCTCCTTTAACTGTGGGGAAACTAAAGATGATGATGACGATGATGATGAGAACGATGATGATAATGATGATGATGTTGATGACGACGATGACCATGACGATGACGATGACGATGATGATGACTATAACGACAATAACGATGACGACGATGACGATAACGACGAACATTATGATGATGGCGACGAAGATGACGATGATGATAATGATGATGATGCCTATGACAACGCTGATAATGCCGATGATGATGATGATGACACAGACATTCGCAAAAGGTCCATATTCAGGTAAACACTTCAAATTTACTCCAAGGTCTCATCGGTATTGGTTTTCCTTTTCAATGGTTGAACAAACAAATTTTGTGACATGTTTTAGCCAATTACTGAGAGTAGCAATGACAATCACCTACTTACTTTTGAAACTCAACAGAAAACTCTTATAATTGTTTTTAGCAAACGATTTTGCCATTTAAATGTACCTTGTAGCGTAACTGACTCGTTGTCCACTAGGAACTTCCCCAACACCCCTTCGCCGAGAATATCATTGGCAACGTCGTGCACTTGGTTCGGGTCGATATTGCCTTGCAAGTGCATCTCTAGTAACATCACCACATTCAAGCTACCATTACTAATGACACAAGACATAACAATAACAATAATAATATAACAACATAATAATAATAATAATTGTAGCGATAGGAGCCCTTGGAAGTGTCACCAAAGGATTTGATAGGTGGATTGGAAAGCTAGGGACCCCATTCAATGTTGGAGTAATGCAAAAAAACTGCCTTGTTGGGAACTGCAAGGATATTGAGGAAAGTGTTGGAAATGTGAAGAAGAGTTAATTCTGTTAGCCTTTGGTCATTTGGTATGACTCGCCTAACAGAAGAAAAGATGGCAATGACAACAGCCAGAACATGATGTTGAAACTTTATAATAATAATAATAATAATAATAATAATAATAATAATAATAATAATAATAATAATAATAATAATGATTTAGTTCAACCAAAAGAAAATTAACACGGGCAAAGAGAGAAACGACCTGAATAGGGACATTCTTACAGCCTTTTGGGGTCGAAATAGGTCACTTGTCCTGCCATTCATAAAACAACTGCTTTAACAGCATACCGCCTTTTCATGGCGCAATGCCGCCGAGATACTACAAAGGCGCTTTGACCGCAAAAAATACCCATATCTCATTATTTTATTTGCAATCTTTCAGAAAAACTTTCACAACAAGCCTTAAATATTAACAAACGTACATTAAGAGAGATTATCAAGGAAAAAACATCGCCAACACTTTGTAATACTTTGTAATATGACGTTAATTCTGGGTTTTAGAAGCCCACAATAGGGAAGATATCGTTGACGTCGCCTATTGTCATTTATGTGCCAACCAGACCCTCACTGGCTGTCGAAACAAAGGGTCTTTTGTGGCTGTGGTTGGCACATTTGAAAAGCAATGTTTGTAAACAGATATCTTCCCTACAACGATAGCGGATTCCAAACTTGTTATGTTGGTCTTTTTTTGTTTGTTTGTTTGTTTGTTTGTTTTTTTTGCTGACGATTCGTGAAAGAATTGTCAGGTTACAAGAAGATCAAACCAACATACCTGAAATCAAGGACCTTGGCTGCTAAGAAGTAATTCCCTAGTTTGGAAGTTCGGAATTGCTTCTCCATCTAGAATCAACAAAGAAAATGACTACGATTACCAACCTAGTCACGCAAAAAACACTGCAGCATTGGTTATACTTGCACTGGACATACTATCAATGATAGAGATCTTTATGGCCAGTAATCGATTATGGCGCAGTGATGATTGGGGGGCAGGCATGAGTAATTGACTGGTCATTTATCCTTGAGATTTTGACCGACTTTCAGCCGCGGTAATGGACTCCGCTTCGACGAAGTCTTCATAGGTTCCAATCCCGTTTAAGTCTATGACACCATGCATTCCGGCAATAAACGCGAGAGTTGGCAGCGTCTGGTCCAAGAATAGGAGGTTTTCGCATGACGTCATCGCCGCCATGTTAATGGACGAAAACAAAAGATCTCTCATTAGCTTCTTTTGTCTATCCACCAGAAGTCGTACATTTCTCTGTTGTTACTGGTGTCTCTAGAGGTTGGTTGAAAACGTCGTATTGTATGAGGTATCGTATCGGATGCTGTACAAATGTCCTTGCATAGCGGTAAAAAGTCATATATGGTATCAAACCATTGTAACTCTTTTTCAAATTCACCCCCTAGACGGCCTTGTTAGTTCTTTGTAATAACTATTATCTAGTGATCATTTGTGCCAATACCTCCTGTTCCAAATCTGCAGACAGAGTTTTAAACATGGCTGATGTTCTATCTGTAAGTTCAGGGGAAAATTCCTCGCTCGTTACGCTAAAGGACATCTTAAAGTTAGTGGTTCTTGAGCCTGAAAAAAAAAGAAAAGACAAAAACAGGTATTCGATATTCATAATAGTTACGTTTTATCTACGACGGCGACGTCGACAAAAACTTCACCTCAAAATATAACTTTCTACTATAGAAATCCCTCGCGATTATTCTATCTCGTTTAGGTTGAACAGTGTGGGAGACGTATCCTAAAAATAAATGAGGAACGAGCGGTTTCAGAGTAAAAGTTCACATTTGTATGCTCCAGTTGCGAAGTTTTTGTGATGGTAATTAGTTCTACTTTACATATGAATGGAAACTAATTTTCACAACGAAGACGTCGCACTTAGAATCGGTTTGAAGAGGAGGCAGACATGAACTTGGAAATGGCCTATTCTTGGTTTGCATCCACGTGATGAGGCAGCCATGTTGGTGTACAAAACAATAGAAAATGGCCCCACAAGTTTTGCATAAGAATAGAGTCAAATTCCCAAAAGGCATTTTACTGCATTGTTCTGTAAACCAACATGGCCGCCGTGACGTCAGAGGCAAACCATCACTTGTGAAAGCTACAAGTATTGGTGGACGAATAGAGGGAGCGAAAAGAGACTGTAAGATCTACAACAGCGACGTCGCCGAAAAAGGTCACCTTCGTAAATTATTATATGGCTCTGTCTCACAAGGACTGGGAACTACCAAATTCACGAGTTTGTTTGGCTGAAATCGATATTGACCGCGGTCTAGATTTTCCCACTCAGACCGGCATCTAAACCGGTAATGTGTTTTGCGGTGAAAAAGTTGCAAACTACAATGCAAAAATATTCAGTATTTTCTTCTGACAATACTTATTTATGGAAGTGCAGAATTAAGTTAAGCTCATCGCCACTCATCGCCGTTCTCAAGCAAAATGTCAGTTAGTACAAACCAGTTACATTAAACGAATTAAATTGCTCTTGTTTGCCATATAATAAACATCTTATTAACCGAGCTTAGTCAGTCTTTATTGGACAATTTTGACCACCGTCGCGTGTACAGACCTCACTGCGTTCGGTCTGTACTCACGACCTCGGTCAACATTCTCCCATACAGACCTCCCGCTCGCTTAATAAGAGATAATTATTCGCGATTAGTCGATCTCGTTCAGAAATTACAACGTGGGAGAAGTATCCGAAAAATGAATTGGTACGAGCAGTTTCAGAGTAAAAATAGAGAATGAATGATTCACATTTGTACGCCCGCGTTGTCGTCAAAACCGTAAATTACTTGGCGATTTCACGTCGTTGTTGTGAAGAGTACCGCACGAATATGTGCTAAAATTCGTGCCACACGTGCAGCACGATTATTTTTCCTCTTCTAACCAATGATATTGTTGTTTTGTCGCGTTCTCGATGACGACCGACCGCGTCGTAGATCTTAAAGTCCCTATTAAGAGAAAAAGGACGTCGGCGGTGACGTAACTATAACTGCTTGGGGCTTAATCGAATGGAAACTTGAATTCTGGGATAGATGACAGCTACGTAGAGGGGGTCATTGCGTCAACTCCCAATGATTTTAAAATGCCAACAAGTAAATACATTTTAGGTTTGGAATGAATTGGAATAATCAATTCTCAATACTAATATCCACAACATCATACCCGCCGAATCACGCTCTCCAATTAAGGCACACCAATGACAAAATAGAATTTGATTGCCCGACCTAACTGGAACCAGTGCAAGTGCCTCTCATTCCAAAGAAATTTCCCAGGGAGTTTTGACATTTCAATGCCACCGACGATTCCCAATTCGTCCCAGTCCTCAGCTTCAAACTTTATGCGCCGACGCAAAATGAAGTCGAGTCCTTTTAGACGGCCACTTAATAACGGTTGACCAGATTGTGCTCGTAAAAATGGAATAATATGCTGCTACCACTGCTCCCAGTTTTATCGAATTATGCAAGAAATTATGCTCAAAATCTAAAATTAGGCTACCAGATTCCAAAATTATGTCAAGGAAATTACGATCATACCCATTCGGTACACTTAATATCGATTCAGAAGTGAATTATTACATTGTTTAGCACGTTTCTCAAAATGTGCTATTTTTTTGATTTGTCTTGACTGCATCTGGTTTACCATGCTTGGCTATTTTGTCAATAATGATAGCGTTCCCGGTAGTTCCAAATCCCAAGTCCACTAAATAGGGTAATTGTCACTTTCTCTAAAAAGCACTTAAAAACAAGAATGCAATAAATTCCTCTTAGTTCAAATGCTTTAGCACGTGCAAAACTCGTCTAATTATGCTTGAGAAGTGCTGTTTTTAAAAAATTATGCTCGTTTTGCTCTAATTATGCTAAAAATTATGCACAATCTGCTCAACCCTAATAATATTACGCGAAATGAAAGCGACGAATAAATAACAACTCTAAAGATTGATTGGCTTGAATTTCTATGGCAGGAAGTAAGACAAGTTGCTCTATAATTCATTCCAAAGGTGGAAAAGAGAGTCGACACAAATGGGAGCGCAAACAGCGAACTCCGTGAGGCAACGCCCTTTTATTGCAAGCTAAACATACTGGCATTTCATACTTTCCTAAAGTTAATCAAAGGATAATACACACAAACGCGCGCGAACACTTTTTTTCATAAGGAGATAGGGAGGGGTCGTATGGAGGCTCCCGCGTACTCGAGTCCTTAAGTTATATAACTCTCACTAGGAAAAATACTGATTTGAAATTGCCTCCATCACCCTCCCCACCCCCCCCCCCACCCCCTCCATCCCTTCCCCTGCGGCAAAGAAACCACTCTAGCATGCTGGGATATTGATATCATCCAAAACGAGGGGCGTTCGTTGTTTACATGGTGACGCGACGAGCTTTCCTACCGGAATGACGTTCTCGACCCTGTGCAGCCTCTCGCGCCGGAATGAGTCGTTCTGGTTTGTCATTGTCCGGTGGTACCAGGTTAACAAATTTGGATCCACGAAAGAAAAATGGCGAACACTGGCGTCGGTACAAAAGTGCCCGGGTATGTAGAAATCCACCCCTAAAGCTGCACAATTCTTGATGGAACTTTTCTGCAATGGAATTGTTAATTTCTTACGTTAACTTACCTCTCGGAATGAGTGTAATCACTTGAGTTACCGCCATATTTTTACGACACTTGTCTTTTACCGTCCACGCACGCACCAACTTTGCTTCGGCCCTGGAGCAATCCCCTACGAATTCATTGTCGATAAATGTTATATTGACTCGTCGCTTGCAAGCATCAAATTCCTGGTTAATCTCGCCGGTAAAAGTTGGGTCCAGATATGTCTTGTCTCTGCAAGTCAGAGTTATGTTACGTGGAAAAGTAAGAACAGGTTTGCCCGGAGTAATGATAGTAATCCGCTGATTGTATTTTATTTCATTCAGGCAACCGTCTTGCACTGTCCAACTTCGTGTGAAATTTTGCTGACAACCTCGAACCTTTCTCGAACTCTCATTGTGCCAAATTGATACATTACCCCGTGCTGCGCAAAGACCTTGTGATTCGCTTACTCCAATCTTTGGAAAGAATCCAGGATTTCGCAGATCAGCCACATTGGATGACGCGCTGCACGTGAACAAAACTTTATCCCCTAGCTCTGTAACATTTATTGGAGGTGTGACCAAGTCTTCATCTACGTTGCCGTCTCCATCATCATCTCGCCCGTTTGCAAGTTCCTCGTCCGTTTTTCCATCACAGTCGTTGTCTACTTTGTCACCCCCACTCATGTTTGTTCTTACACAATCCGGTTTTAGGCCCAAGTCGTACTTGAAACCTGCTGGAAAGGAAAACCGAAAATCCAACTTCTGCCCGTACACAACAGCCGTAAAATTCTCTAGGGGATTATTATGAAAGATGTGGTACAATCCACTGCGGCTTAAATTTAGAGAAACTTGTGAAAAGCCGCCTGGAAGTGTATTCCATTTCATAAGCACATCTTTAAGTGGACCTCGAACGCGTAGATTGCTTCGTGAGTATGTTTGCGTGACTACATTCACAAAGCTTCCATTACCATCCACCCCCGATGCATCGCCTTCGACATAAACAGTTAAGTCATTAGAAGACCAAATTGTTGAGGGTACAATACTCATTGTTGCGCTCTTCTCTTCGCTAAATTTGGTATACTGCACCACGAGACTTGGTTGACTGGTGGATATATCCAAAGACTGATTCCAAAGCGCCTCAACCTCGTGACTTTGTCCCTTTTGAAGTGTCTTAATGAATTTCCTGTCGATACGAACGTCTGTGTTATTTTGTGAGGCAATGATATGGAATATGTCGCCATCGGGGCTATTCGGTGTTGGACTAGTTACAAAGTGCTGCCCCCAAAATTTAATAGGGGGTATTTGCTCTACAAGCTGATTGCACTTTTGATGTGTATTTTCTGGTACCCATGTACAATCATCCCCTGAGAATACAGCTATGGGTTTAGATGAACGCACTACAGTGCCGGTAAGATCTGATGCACCCAGGACCTGAAAGACATCCAGAGCATTTAGGGTGACGTTTATTACATCTCCATCACCATAGCTTTTTTCTCCATACCAAACGCTTCCATCGTCTTTGCTCTCAGTTTTAAGGGAGAACGAGACCACCGTGTTATCTTCTTTGGCTGTTACCTGTATAATAGCATTTGCTATCGGGAAATACGTAGCCACGATATAGTACGTATGAAGAACATCCACAGGCAACACAAGAAATGCCTCGCCTCTACCTTCGGCTTTTACAAGTCCATGCACAGTTATTGGTTTGTCCGAGGTGAGGCGAATACCTTTGTTGTCGCTTCCGGTCGAGTCCCCCATGCGCAGGTCACCAGGAAGTACTATTTCTCGAATTTTCCCGGGGAATACGTCATATTGTTGTTGACTGGAGCCACTTTGGTTCAGAAAAGGGACCTCGAGTCGAACTATTGAGTTTTCAAAAGACGAAATGTACAAAACATTCGTTCCCTGGAAACCACCAAAGAAAGGATGCAGAGGGGCAAAACTGATTATAAATTCTGTTCCTCTGTGGTCGATGAAATCTGAAAAACATAAATAAAAAAAATAAAAATATGAAGTGATATTTTTCATGATCCTCAACTGTCCGCCATAAAGACCATAATCGTTCCCGGATGGAGCACCAGGAGCCCAGTCAGTACTAATAAGTCTGTGAATCATCGGAGTTCAAAGCGTTTTGAACAAAAAAAAATGGCTATCTTTGTTTTGTTCTGTTTGCCTTCTACCTTGGATATTTTGACAAAATAAAACCGAAGAAATAACGAAATTCTGATTATTTTCAGTCAGAATGGATTAATTTTCGGAGAACTCGGATTTTTTCCGAGTATCTCCGAGTCATAATCGTTAAATACCAATCAAAGTATTCATTTAACTGATTTCACAATCACCTTTACCAGAAAGAGGAAATTAAAGTACAGCATTGAAACTGAAATATTTGGTATGATGAAGGTGACCGATAGTGAAACACTTACAGGGCTCGAAATTGCGACCAATACAGTCGCATTTGCAACTAAATTTTTCCCTCTGCGACTAAAATATCTGGAGAAGTCGCAAATTTGCAACTTGTTGTCACCTTCGCAGTTTCGAAACAAAAGGGTTAGCAGTTGCCACTTTGCTGCTACTTTTGCTAAAATAAATATAGAAATGACAAAATTATTTTGTTTCTCGCTGTGAATTTTCTCTGAAGATAGCGTAATTGTAGAGTAATTTAGCTGTGATGTTACGTGCACAGCTCCATTTCTTCGATCATTCGCCATTTTTAGCGGTTTCTTTACACACAAGTATTGCGGGCTCATATTTTTTGCTAAACCGCTGACAACACAATGCAGCGACTAAAATTAGCGAAAGTGCGACTAAATTTTTGTATCTTATCGCAAAATGCGACTGGATTTTTTTGTTAATTTCGAGCCCTGACTTATGATAACGTTAACATTAACGTAAACGTCACAAAACGAA
>NC_090893.1:14762661-14787661 GCF_036669925.1 Montipora capricornis
AAAGTACTCACTTTGTGAGGCGCGAACAGAATGGGAAAGGAAAGTGAAGCAGTCAATTTAAAATCGTCCTTACCGTCAACTGAGCATGCGCCGATCAAGTTCACTAAATTGGGATGATTCCCTACTGATGACATTATCTCCAGCTCGTTCAGCAAGTCCTTGAAGTCGCTTTCCGTCGCAGAACCTGGTTGGTTGACGAAAACGAAAAACAATTAAGGTAAATGAAATTATTTCAATGGAGTATTGAAAGTGATTTTATTCCCTTATTCCCGCTTGATGATTGGCTCTTAAAGCACGCGCCCTATTCCCATATTCCAAGCCAAGCCAATCAGAGTGTTTCCCGCGTTTATCATGGGCTTTTTTTTTTCATGTCAGTATTTTCTCTGCGTTGTGATTGGCTCATTTAATCAAGTGCGTCCGATTGGCTATTAATTGGGCTCTACGACCAACGACACTCAATTCAAAGTGCTCTTGCATGCAATGAACACATTTACTGGTTTTTTAAATATCTTTAAGGCCTTAACTCTTTCCAAGTCGACGGGGATAATTATGGCCTCTGAAAGTCCGATACGCCATGTGTGCGTTACGTTTTTTATCCTGGACTCTGCCCCGAGAGGGTTTTCACCGGGAAGTTATTTCGGGTTTCCCATAGCCTCCTCTATAAAACCAAAACTTGATTTGATTCTCATTGATTTCATTTGATTTCGAAGGAGGACGTACATTTCGTTTCAGTTGACGCTTCCTTCTTGCGAATGCTTATTTATTAGTATACGTTGGCCCTGTGACCTTTCGATTTTGAAAACGTCGACTGTGGTATTTCCATGACATGTGGCATGTGGAATTTCGATTCTGGGAATTCGAATGTCCTGGTCTTTACTCACGTTTTAGCTTCTTTACAGCACAAGGGACGATGCGGTTATCTTCTTCGGTTAACTCTCCTTTGACCACAATTCCAAACTCTCCTTGTCCAAGAACTTTGCCCAACGTTACCAGGTGACGTGGAATTTCACGCCATGAAAAGGATGCTCCAGCTATGGATACACTTGCTCCGTTCGGTGCCTTTACAGCGAATTGTCGCTGCTGTCACGGAAATTAAGAAATATGAAAAAAATAAGTGATTTAGGTTTAGCCCTAGATATGACTCTGACAATCAAGCTTAGGTGAAGGTTCAAGTGACACATAACATTCTGTGAATGAATGTTCCTTCAAGGGAACAAATGAGCCTAAAAATAAGACATGCTTCGAACTGATGAGTGGCCTTGTAACTCAGTTAGTAGGGCATTGTATCGGCTTCGCAGAGGCCATGGGTTCGAATCCAGTTGGAGCCACCTGAACCAGGTGATCTGGTGACGTAATTCGGAGGACTGGGGAGAAAAAAATTAACGCCGTATCCCACAACCGAGCGCGGCCTTATTTTCGAATTCAACATGGCAGAGGCGAGATTAGATCTCGTCGGGTATACTTGAATGTTCATTCAGTAACAGGAAATGTGGTAGACACGGAATGATCTGTTCAGGTTTGGCGATGGAAATACTGCAGGGAGTTTGGAAAAAAAAAACACCTAAAACCGCGCGCGGTTGTGGGATACGGCGTTAAAATTTTCCGTCCCAGTCCTTCAAACCCGTCCCCAGATCACCTGGAATTTTTCAGGTGTCTATAAGAGAAACTTGCTTAAATTGTGCAGGTAAGTGCGAAGATCGGTTCTCTCTTTCGTACGTAACACTCTTTTTTGTACAACCTCTAAGACAATGAAACTGTAAAAGACTCGCAGCTCCTTGGAGTTTGGAGTTTTATGCGGACAAATCTGGACATCTAAACAAAAGTAGTGCAAATCTAAGACTAGCTTTTACCAGCCACAAAGCAACTTTCTCAGAAGCATTAACTTGTAGTGAATAAGCATATGATATCCTAATCTAATTCATCATATAGATATCGAGAAAATATCGCGATTGTTCTTGTTTCTAATATTTGATATCGCAAAGTTAAGATGCTAGTTTCATTTTTCACATGTAAAGATATTGATGTCGTCATGGTTACACACACGTCAGCCAATAATAGTAGAAACTTTACCTTTGTATTTTCGTTGTAATGCTTGTCGAAATAAGGTCATGTTCATTCCACGCCGATATGATATCACTCGAATATAAAATTCGTATCCCCAAGCGATCGATATCATGTAATAACTTCTCTGAGTCTACGTATGTTGCCTGGACTAAATGCCTTTACTGCAAAATATTATAACCCTGCAGAATCTCAGTTAAATTAAAAACTCAACTAAAGCCAACCTTTTCCTAGAAACATATTCGGGGCAGACGTTAGAACACTCGACCTCAATCAATGCGTCCCGGGTTTGGTTTCCAGACCCATTGTCAAATGAGATTTTAATTTGTTAGTTCTTTTCTTTTCCGAGAGTTTTTTTTCCTCCGGGGAGCTCAGTTGTCTCCTCTCACCAAAAGCAAAAAATTCATTTTAATTTACTTTATTTACAATCTCAGCAATTAATAGGCTACATAAGCTTGAAGTTTACAGGTATATAAAGTGGTTATCATTAATATTAGTGACTTACTTCTTCCGGCGTGACCGGGTTCATGGGCACTGTTTCATCTGTTGCATCACCCTTCAGTTTTCTCTTCCTCCATCTTCTATATACTAAGAGAGCTCCCACTCCAAAGATGAGCAGTAAGAGTATGGGAAGAACGATAGCTAGTGCCAATGCTGAAGGACTCATCCCTGTAGAGGCTGAGGCAAAAAACATGGAAATGGCACTTATTAAGATCAACGTCATGATGACGATCATATTAACCCTGATGTTGAATGGTCAAGATGACAAAGACGATGTTGATGAACACGATGAACACTGTTGGGACGTCAAAGAACCCACACACTGTTCGGTGTTGTGGTCTCTCTTCCTTTCACATTCATGCCATGAATGTGAAAGGAGGACAGACCAGAACACCAAATGTTATTGTTTTCTGCGACATGTACTTGCGGTGCCAAATTATGTGAAAGGTGGCATATTAATTTGCATTTCCAAAACAAGTCATCTGGGATTGGCCAAAAGATTTAGCTGTGGGAATGCCTTGGTCCCGTTGCAGAATTTGCCTACTGTCAATCAAACGATTTCGAGTGTAATCTGAAATGTGAGGTGCGATAAAGTGAACAATTATAGAGGTTTTGCATGGCAGCCATGTTGCATGGCAGGAACAATAGATTCTTTTTGAAGCATGACAATAACGTCGAGGGAAAATTTCTCTAATAAGTTGCATTTTCTTGGAAACTGTCAAACATACAGCAAATAATAATCCCGACAGGACAAGCCGTCATTTCCAAACGTCCCTACTCAGGAGTCGGCAATGCGAAGTTCGCAATTTACTGTCATGCACAGCCAACAAACTTACCTTTTTTGGTACGCAGTTGCAATTCCTCACTAGGTTCTCCTTTTCCAAACTCATTTTCCGATTTCAGCCGCACGAAATACGGTGTATCCTGCTCTAGGTTGTAAAGCCTGTGGTCTTCTCCCTTAGTGAAGACGAATTGGGTCCATTTTTTCAGCCCAAACTTTTTAAACTGCAGCGAGTAACCATTAATTTCGTACATGTCATGTAATTCGGGGTGAGACCACGTGACCATAGCGTCAGATGATGTGAGGTCACTAAACGCTAGATTAGCCGGTGGAGGGGGGACCTCTAAATTGAAAAAAAAAAAAAAAAGATTCAGGGTCAAACTTTCTTTTATAGCAGGGTAAAAGCCTGAAAGAAAGACAGGCAGGGAAAGCAGGGGATGACAAATTCATCAAGACTGCTGGGTTAAAAATAATTTAAAACAAAATTTGCTCTTAGCCTTGGTTTAAAGGAAAATATTCACAAATGGTTACCATTACAGCAGATCCGCAAAGAAATAGTTAGGTTAGAGACTTTTTAACGAACCTCGTTTTAACTGTTGTTGTGATATCTACTACAGCTGATTGTCTTGAAATGTTCTACGTTTTGCAAGGTTACAGCTATAATTTATGCTGTATTATTATCAATACGCGCGGCCAAATGACAAACTGCCCTCTGTAAAACGCGCCTTTTTACGCGCCAAGCGGCAAATGTGCGGGCTGAAAATACATTTGCCGCCCTGATACTGATTGGCTGCAGAGATGTCAAACAACTTCGCTCGGCCAATGAGATTGTCCTATTTAAGTGCGAGGATTACTCCTTCATTTGGTCTACAACCCGCACTTCAAATGTATACATTCCTTTCATTCACACAACATTTGCTTGTATAGACTGAGGGACATTTTCATACCATAGTTTCATTCCACATCTTTGTTAAAGAAGGTTTTCTTATTAAATGAATTGGTACGTTGCATCGGCTCGTAGCATCATTTGCACCCTCGCTCCGCTCTGGCGCAAATCATTATGATGCTACTCGGGCCACAAATAAACTATATGCCCTCCAAAAGTCATGTGATTGTCCTATGGTGGTAATTTTAATCCTGGGGTTATCGAATATTTATCAAGCGTCTCCAAGAGTCCATTACCCAAGAGTAAGCATCTAGTATCAGGTTCGTCTCCACCAACGTCATAAAAGTGTCTGTTTTGCGAGAAATTAACAATAAACCAAATGTTGTACCTTATTAAAATCTCTTGAGGTTAAGATTCCTTGTGTGTTGTGTTTGCATTATAATGTAGCAATCACAGCTTATCGTTGTCGAATAAGTGCTTCGGCTTCGAAACTGAAGGTCAGTACTTGCCGTACGTTTTGGGATGCGCCTAACCTCGTTCCCAGAGTCTTCTATGGAGACTCTGGAAACGAGGTTGGAGTTTGCCTTCTTGGAGCACTCAAAAACGTTCTTTCAAACCAAACAGAACTCAATTTAACTGAAGATGGAATTTTTTTTTTTTTGACACACGTGATCAACAGTTGTCTTTTTAAGCAGAAAAAGGAAGGGATTTGCACGAGAATTGAGCATACTTCCCGGGAGATTAGCGTGAGAAACCAACATGGCGGCCTCAACTGTCATGTAAAATATTTCTTGGGAATTTCGTCTCGTCACAACAGGCCTTCACAAACCTCTTAATTGAAAAACTGGTTTCACTTTGAGGCTGCCTATTTTACCACTCTTCACGCTCACTCTAAGAGTTTTGCCAACTTTGTCTGCAACCACCGTCGGCTCCTTTTCGTCGGTTTTGTCCACTTTAACAATGACCCGAAAACGTACTTTGACACTGCCATTTCTGTAAAAGATAAAAAAAAAAAAAGAAAAGAAAACGAAAACAAATCAAGTTTCCATTAATCCATTGACCACTGGGGGTAAGATTGACAGATTTTACTCTGTCTAACGCCAGACGATTTTACTCGTCAACTGGAATGACACTGTACTAGGGCGTTTGAAGTGTCAATAGGTTGATAGTACTTTAAGGCTCGCATAAGCGGTTTGACATTTGCTTAAACATGCATTCAACGCTTTCTAGGACTAAACTTGGAGAACGTTTGATCGGGTTGTTCAACATTGTAATAAATGTGTAAAACGATCAAACCTTACTGAAAGAGTGCAGAATCAAAGTTAACCTGATTTAAGCTTTCATCAATTTGTTTTGTTCTCGTTGTTGCAGTAGTGACAAGGATGAGATAGGCCACGATATCTTCGATCATTTTTGTTCAGTATGTCGCTGTGTTAAAATTATTCACTTTAATGCTTCACGTATGACATCAGAAGAGAAAGAAGCCATATTTTCATGCAATAATATGATATTAATAACTAAGTGAAGTACTATCGTCCGGGTGAGTGTAGTACTGACTACTGTTTAGGATGACACAGACTGACGTTTCGACAACCAGAGTGGACGCCATCATCGGTCAGTGTCAGAATCAGGTGATTTGTCTAACGTCAGTAGATGGAATAAATACTCTGGTGGTTGAAGAGGATTGGTCAACGGAACGAAGTCGTGATATTATTGGTGGACTACCAGAGGGGAGGCCGTCATCGGTCAGTGTCAGAATCAGGAGATTTGTCTAACGTCAGTAGATGGAATAAATACTCTGGTCATCGAAGAGGTTTGACCAACGGAACGAAGTCGTGATGTTATTGGTGGACTACCAGAGGAGAGGCCGTCATCGGTCAGTGTCAGAATCAGGTGATTTGTCTAACGTCAGTAGATGGAATAAATACTCTGGTCATTGAAGAGGTTTGGCCAACGGAACGAAGTCGTGATGTTATTGGTGGACTACCAGAGGAGAGGCCGTCATCGGTCAGTGTCTGAATCAGGTGATTTGTCTATCTTAAGTAGATGGAATAAATACTCTGATGGTTGAAGAGGATTGGTCAACTATCAGTTAAACCTTGATGTCATTGGCTGTGAAGACCACAGACAGTGATTGGTGCGTTTCGATCAATTTTGATGTGTCTACGAGTAAATGGTGTTCGTAAAATAAGTTTATATAAATTATTGTTACTAAAATGAGTTGGTCAGGTTACTGTTTGTCTGTTCACAAGTTGTTGTTGTTGTCGTCGAAAAATTATTTGTAGATCGTGCGGGAATTTAATATTTACCCAGTCAATCAGCACAGTCCACAAATAACATATTTAATTATCAGAATTTTTCTAACGCATAATGAAGGTCAATTTATGATTCTTTTGTCCAAGTGCAAATTAGTCTACCAAGCCTCGATACCATAAAATGAATTGAAAAGAATTCTTGCTCTAAAATGAGGCTGCTTGGTAGGCTAATTTTCACTTGGACAAAAGAATTATAAAAGTGACCGCCATTTATGAATAAGGTCTATTGTATTCCCATATAGACCCTTTGCATAAATGGTGCCTAAATTTGAATAACAATACTTTGTACATCCTTAGTCTCGTACTTATGTTTCTAGACAAAGGATTTTTCACATGAATGCGATGCTTAGGATGTACATTGCCATTTATGCAAAGGGTCTACGAGCGTACCTTTTCATCGCTTTGCAGTTTTGTAAATAAATGGTAGATTTTAGAAATAAATGTCTCATTTACTCACACAAATTCGAGAATTTCAATTCTTTCAAATCCTTCGATATCCTTGAATAACTCCGTTAACTGTCGAGAAAGGTAAAGAAAGAGAGAATCATTTTAAATCGTAACAGTACTTGTTTTCGTTACAAACTCCACAATGAAGAAAGTGATGCCGAACTACTGTAAGAGAGCTGCCTCAATTTAAATGTTTAGCCGATTCAGAAAATGGGCCTGGAACCCAGAAGGGAAAAGAAAGAGTCCTGTATTACTTGCAGGCGTATGCTCGGAATGACGTCATTTGCCCCCACAAATCTGGGGGGAAAACATATTTGGAAAAATATTCCTTATTTGGGCATAGTTTATCCGGAGTCCTTTTATACTGGAAACATGGCGGATAATGTGAAAGGAAGTTTCTGGAGGCAGTTGATTTCGCGTTTAAGAAACGCCACTTTAACTTTGTGCCTCAGTAAGGCGGAACAATTGCAAGCTATTCATGCAGTCGCTACCGGTAACGATGTTTTTGTTAAACCGGCAACAGGATTTGGCAAGTCTGTTTGCTACATTTATGTTCCTTTAATATGTTTGTGATTTTCTTCTATCCGAGTCCGATCTTCATCGTAAATCAGCCCTTTTTATCGTGAGGTGCTATCGAGGAAGATCAGATGGATGATATGCGAAGGTATGAAGTTTCGTGCCTGAATCCCAACTGAACAGCTGCATGATGTTGGCGCAGAAAAATATCAAATTTGGATTTAATTGCTCTCCTGAGAGTCTTTATGAAGAATCCGGGCGAGAGCAGTGGCTGAAATTACAGAAAAATATCGTACGCTGTTGAGGAGGCTCACTGTGTGTTACATCCTGCTGGCAGAGCCTTTCCGTTCTTAACTCGACGAGAAAGAAAGGACTCTGCAGAAAAGTCTTTATTGAGTATGCGCAAGCCGTTGCTTGGAGACAGCTTCAAACCCAGGCCAAGCCTCGATCGCACTCCAAGACGCCATGTTGATCCTCGTACTGAAGGCTCGATTTGGACCTTCGCCTTGTCAAAAATATCATGCGCGAGTTGCCTAAACCGGTTTGACCAGAGTGACTAGCCCAAAAACTTTGGCTGCGGCGACTTAAAAGACTTGACACGTTTTCTGCAGAGCCCTTTTTTTTCGCCTTCTGGTAAGTTTTAGAGAGGCTCTGCTCGCAGGATGTGGGTGTTACAGTGAAAGTATGAAACTGACAATGACTAATTAATCTCCTGCTTGAACTCTTGTTCATTGTTCATTAGTTCTCTCGATCTAGTAGCATGAAAATTGCAGTGATCCAGTCAACATATATTTGAGTTGCACAGTAATTATTGAAACTGTGATTATCTTATTCCTGATAAAGTTAGATAGTGCGAGTTTCAATCGAGTGTCGTAAAACCAAAACCAAAGTAATTACTTTGGCCAATCAGAAAGGACGGAGACAATCCGATAAACCAATCAAAATTCGAAGTAATTACACGTAGCCGACACAAAGCGCGGGAAAATGTGCAAGCGCGAGCCACGATTGGTTGAAAAAGTGGCGCGAGAACTTTGAACCAATCAAATGAAGTAATCATAAACCAAAGCAATTCGCTAATTACTTTCGCCACTCAATTGAAAACCGCTCTAAAAAACTAAACGAAATTGAATCACAACCTGGACTATTTGTTTTGTGTTTTTTTTTACATATCAGTTTGTGTTGATAACGCAAATGTTCCTAATTTATACATATACGTGCGCACAGCCAAACATCGATAATTCGCAAGACGTTAATTATCAGCATTTTTTTGGTCAAAATTTGTTCTTGAATATTAATTAATAAGGATGAAGTTGATTTTCCTTCCACTAAATCCGTGCTACTTAAAAGCATTTTCCTTGTGAAACCCATTGTTAGAAATAAATTACTGTAGATAATATGAAATTCTGGCACCGAGCTTTTTTGTTGCTTAGCAAAATCCTGTGCAATACTTACTAGTTTAGCGTTTGCACAGATGCATTGCGATCTTGTCTCAGTCCTTACATTTATTCGGCAACACGTTTCCAACATCACTGCGATCGGGATTTTTCCTCATCGTTTGGTCACAACAAGGCATGATTTCGATGTTATTTTCCTGACACCGTAAATCACACAGGAATTTTCATGTACGATTTTTCGTCGGAGTTTCTATGTTTCCTTTATTTATATATCGACCTTGGTATGGAATGCAATATAATTGGCTCATTCCGAGCATGCGCCTTCAAGTAATACAGGACTTTCTCTTTTCTTCCCTGGGTTCCAGGACCATTTTCAGGGCGGAGTAAGACGGAGTCCCGGAAAGGACTAGCCGAAATGCTGATGATGAAATGTATGAGCCTGTGAGGGATCAGGTTACGCTCATCATGAGGAAGAGGAAACTAGAACCCTAACCCTAACACGCACACTGTATTAGCAGTACGTTTAGCTTCAGCTGCTAACATTGTGACACCAGGAAACAGTCGATGATGATGATGATGATATCAGTGACAATTATCAACATGTAGAAATAATTATGTTGTGCTCTCTGAGTTTTTAAATTCTAATCATCATTTGAGTTCGGGTGATTTTTCGGTTATCAACCGCACCTCCCAACTGTGTGACCGGGGTTCAACCCTGGGCTCGGGTCGTACGTGGGCTAAGTTTCAGTTGATCTCAATCTGACTCCGAGGGTTTTTCTCCGGGTACTCCGGTTTTCCTCCCTCATCAAAATCGACTCTCAGTCAATTACATCCCGCTGCGGGTGGATACCCTCGATAGGGATAACCTCTGTCATCCTTCCCTTTCATTGAATTAAATGAATAAAGTTGGTATTATTGTTATTATGACACGAAGTCTTTCAGTGGTATAATCACCTCATGCTGGACGACTTCTAGCTACATATTCCTTGACCAATCAACGAGGCACATTTTAATTTCTATAATCGTCCGAGCAGTCACACTAATCAATGGTATATTCTTACCTCTTTTTCGACCTTTTTTTCCATTTCTTGATACCTTACTGACGACTTGTTTTCCAAGCTTTCGTCGAAGACTTCATCCTCAAGAGTTATGGCGACATCAACTTCCACGATATCTAAATTCAAATTCCAGAATATGTGATTTACATCGAATCTCTAGTGACGCAGATGACAATGACAAAATGTTCGAATGCTGGATGACGAACAAAGGTGATTAAAAGGCGGACCATTAAAAATAACCGGAGGGGTGGGGGTGACAGTTCCCAAGGAGAAAAACATTCCTGCGGGGAAGAATAGCAAAAAAAAAAAAAAAAAAAAAATCCTGCAAGCGGTTGTGCCTAAAAACGCTTGCACCCCAGAAAAATGCTATTTCTGACAGTTGTAGCCTGCGAAATTGGCAGAAATGGATATTTTGCCAGCACGGACCAGAGGACTGGGTCCGGTTGTCTGGTGGGGATTATGGGTAATTTGTCGTACAAATAGTGATCCGTTAGGGATTTGAATCAGTCTAGGTTCAGCTTTATTCGCCTACTTCTTTGTTAAATTTTCCCCTTAGCCTCCTTAGGGTAGTGGCACTTGCATAGGGTTTGGAGAATACGTTCCGTCATTCCCGAAGCTAGGGTTTTGGGTTTTCGTATCCGGCAGGTGCCCAGTGTACTTTTCCTTTAACAAGTTTTTAGGAGGTCAGTACCATTAAGTATGCTTACGTATTGTTATGCTAGAGCGGAGTTTGTATGCATATGGTAAGCAAAATGAACCGGCTTGTGGCGCTTGCTGTCCTACATGCCCATGTATCTACACAGTGGTGTTGTGATTGAGTTAGTCGTCTTGTGTCTGATTGGATAGTGGAGTCAAAATCAATCCCGTAGATAATTTGCCTTAACAGAAATCCTCCACACAAAATCCTGCCACCTCCCTTGGCAACCAAGACCACCAGGATCCTACAACCAGGAGCCTACAACTCCAATATACCAGGTCTATGTAACCGCATTTTCACACATCAAGCTATTTTTTAGACGAGTTCTTAACTAAGATTTGGCTTGCACGATTGGCCTTTCTTAATTCCATGGGTAAAAAGTTCTCATGAAAGACTTGTGATACCCTGGAAAAGTATGGTTTCGCAGGAAAATTAATGTCTGTAAAAACGTCGTTCCACAAATACAATGAAGTTGCATTCGCCTAGTCTTGGGTTCCTTAAGCGGAAGCGGACAGGGTTGTCATAGCCCCTTGATAAATTAAAGACAAACGTTTCTGTGATTTTGCTCTCACCTTTGTTTACCGTAAGGTTCACACTTTTTTCATCCCTTCCAGCCACATTGACCGCAAGACACTTATAAATTCCACTGTCGTGAACTCGAGTGTTAAACACCAGTAAAGAGCCATCCTTCTGAAGAATTTTCCCTCTTGTTTTTTTAGTATCATCATCAAGAAGTTCGAATTCAAGAACGTGACTCGACGCATTGACAAACTCGTCATCGGGCATAATCCAGAGAAAAGTCGGATCTGGGTAACCCCTTGCGTGACAGCGAAGTGTCACGTTTTCCTCCGTGCCTGATGAAATCGGCGGATCGCTCTTCCAAATATACGGTGGAGCTGAAATCAATAGTGAAAAGTCAATGACAGTACCAGACATTAGTCGAGCATTTCCATTAATGTGTAGGATTGCAGAAAACCTTATTGCGTCTCATTTACCGGTGCTATTCCTTATCAAAAAACACAAGAGCTCATTTATCATGCCTCATTCCTTAAAAAAATTAAAGTGCCCATGACAGATTTTTTTATTTACTTAATGGAAACATTATGGTTTTCTGCGATAAAAAAAACAAATAGAACAATTCTTCCCCGTTGCTGAAACTGCTTCTGAGATGCGTTATATTTGGTTGCGATAATGAAATTTGGCCAAAGAACGAAGTGTATGTCTATCCCTAAAATTTCCTGAGTTCTTGTTTTGACGTCACAGTTCTGCTATCCCCAATCTCCTAATCAGCGCGGTTTTTAACCCACCGGAAGTGAACATTCCGGGTTTTAAAAGGCTAAAAAACACGGAAAGAAAATTTGTATGAAGTTTTTCTAATTATTTTTATCTCAAAAAACCATGATCTTTCTATTGAGCAAATTAAAACTGTCATAATGTTAAGGATTTGCGAAATTTAAAACACAATTCCCCAAAAGAAAACGTCGTCAAATTCAGCGTTTTGAGTCCGTGCTGAGATGCCCCTACAATTTCGGACAAAACTGCTGAGTTAGTGACACAAATTCACCTCCATTTTTACACACCCCCACTTACTCCCCATTCCCATTCCCCTCCCCCCTCAGTCAATGTTGCTGAGTATTGTCATATGTTCTACAAAATATTTCCAACCAAGATAAGGCAGCGTTGAGTTTGGGGGGAGGGGAAAGAGCGGCTTTTAAGCGGAACGCTTGGATAAATTGTTGGAGTACCAAAAATGTCGCTTTGTCTCAACAGGTTTTGTTCAAGATTGTAGCTTCATTTCATTTAAATTGCGAAAAAAGATAACAAATAGTTTTAGAACCATAAAACATATATTGTACGTTAAATAGGTGCGATTTCACTTCTAGCAGGCCGCACAAGGTGCGTAAATTTGACAAAACTGGTAGTGGTTTGTCCGGCGGCTGAGCTTATGAGAGGCATGGGTCTCCCCTGACGTCACAAGTCCTCATGCATTAACGTCTTGAAAGCTTTTTGTATTGTAGTTCGTAACCTGGACGATAGAGGTACATTTAATTTGTAGTAAGATTTGCAAAGATTTGGCAGCTTTATTTCATTTGGAGAGGACGACAAACTGAATTTTAAGTTTTTGACGTTGATGTACAATAGTTGACTGAAAGAGGTTGGTAGATTTCTCTAATCTATTACTGTACACGAATATGAACAGGTAATTTAAACCAACGGCCATACCTTGACAAATTCGAAATCCGTCGCCGAAATAACCCTTCACGCAGGTACAGTTGTATGAGCCGAAAGTATTGATACAAGTAGCTTTTTCGTGACATTCGTAAAAATCCGGCGATTGGCATTCATCAAAGTCTGTTGAAAAAAAAAAAAAAAAAAAAAAAGAAGAAGAAGAAGCTAGAATGCTTACATTTGATATGAAATACAAATAGGTTAGATATGAGAAAAAAAAATCTGCAATAGAGGGGTTTGGTAACGAAAGCGACAACGGCTATTAAAACTCAGTTGCACTAACGACTGCTCTTCGCAATTGTTGAGTGAGTGAGTGAGTGAGTGAGTGAGTAAACAGTAAACAGTAAACAGTAAACAGTAAACAGTAAATCTTTATTGCGCCTTACTCTCCAAAGGGAGGTATCGGTCTCGTTACAATAAAGGTGATGATATCTACTAGAATAACTAATTAACTAAAAAGATCATACAATTACTTGTAATACAATTGGTATAAAATTATTATTTTAATTATTTTGCATTTAGGAAGTCTTTTCTCTTCTGAAACATTAAATATGTGTATTTACCTATTATCTTTGAAGTGCTTTCGTTTTGTAGGGTAAGTAAATACCGTATTTTATCCTCATCATTAAGGCTTTTGAAAACAACAGTGAGTGAGTGAGTGAGTGAGTGAGTGAGTGAGTGAGTGAGTGTTTAAGGATGGTAGTACACTGAAAATAGTACAGAACCGGTACAAACCTCATACTGAAATAGTACAATATAAGGGCATTAGGACATAAATGAGGTAAAGATTTATAAACTTTTTTCACTTAATTATTCCATCTTGGTCACGATGAAGAAGCATAAAACTTGATCTGTAGAAAAGGTATTTAATTGAAGATATAGAAAGACAGAATGAAAGTTGAGTGCTCACGCTGTTGTAAAAAGCACATCCTTAGTTTATTTTTCGTTAATTGTCAGGAGTTATTAATGTCAAGCAAAATAACTCCATCTCGTTTTCTGGTTGAGTAACCTGTAACCGGTTTGATAAGAGAGCTTATAGAGTAATCTTGAGCTATCTCTGTAAATTTGAACGCGATATACCAGATAATCTCTGAGGAATGATACTTTGAAAATTCGAAATTACATTAGCGCCTTTTCCACCCAAGATTTTTCCATCCTTTTACGACTAATAACTGGCCCGTTATCGGATCTAAAGAGCTTAAAATTGGAGATTTAAATAAGTTTTTTAACCTTTCGAAGTCAATTTGTGAAAAGCGTGATACCTTCTGCATATTAACAATGACATCAGCAAAGATTTCCATATACAGCGATGCAAGAATATTAGATGCTCGCGCTGTCATCTAATCCATAACTTTGGCGAGTACACGGTATTGTTTTGCAGAGGACAGCAAAGAAATGTACTAACATGCCTGCAACATGTGCAGCAGAATTTTTTCACATTAAACTTTCTTCCTTATATATCTTGCGTACAAAGCGGTAAAATACACACAATGCGGTACAATACTCAAACAAATCGGTGTATTGGTAACTACACGGTTCGATTTCTTTTCGATCTCCTTGTACAGCTGGACAGAATTTGAATTCGTTATTTAAGTCGTTATGTTCTAATTTGCCTCCTTGCCCGTATTAATTTAAAAATTATTGATTAATATGGAAAACGCCATTCTTAGACACTTGCATAAGGTTCAGAGCACTTAAATATACTCTAATTTACAAGAGAGGAACTCATAATTTCTGTGAGGAAAATAGAAATGATAACGATGATGATGATGATGGGCTGCGAAAAGCTCCCCTAGAAGAGTCCCAAAAGGTCCACATTTAGGTGAACATTTAATATTTACTCCAAGTTCCTATCGGCATTGGTTTTCTTTTCCATTGCTTTAATAAACAAATGATGCAGAGACCTTTTAGCCACTGTCTGAGAGCCAGCAATGGCAATTTTGACACTCAACAGAAAAGTCTTATGCAATTGTTCTTAGCAAAAGATTTTGCCATTTAAATGTACCTTGCAGTGTAACTGATTCGTTGTCCACAAGGAACTTCCCTAACATCCCTTCGCCAAGGATATCATTGGTAACGTAGAGCACTTGGTTCGCGTCAATATTGGCTTGCAAGTGCATCTCCACTAACATGACCACATTCACGCTACCATTACTAGTAACGAAAAAAAAAACAATAATAATAATAATAATAATAATAACAACAACAACAATAATAATAATAATAATAATAATAATAATAATAATAATAATAATCAGGATTCAGTTCAACCAAAAAACGATAAAGATACGGTCAAAGAGCCAAGCGACGCTGACAGCGACACTTTTACAACCCTATGGGGCCGGAATAGGCTACTTGTCTTGCCATTCATAGAACAACTGCTTTAACGGCATACCACATAGGCATTTCAACCACAAAAAAACAAAAAAAAAAACAAAACAAAACAAACAAACCAAAAAAAAGACAAAAAAAAAAAACATTTGTCCTTCTTTTATGCAAAGTCTCACGGAAAGATTATCGCTACTTTCAAAACAGCCCTTAAATATTAACAAACAGAAAGAGTGTTTATCAAGGAAACCAACACTTTCAGACATGACCAGAAATACAGATAATTAGATGCACGCCATTTCAATTTGGGGTTGTCATCTGACGTCACGGCGGCCATGTTGATGTCTAGAACAATGCAGGAAAATGCCTTTTGGGAATTTGGCTGAAAAAAAACTTGTTGGGTCATTTTCTATTGTTCTGTACACCAACATGGTTGTCTCATCACGTGGATGAAAACCAAGGATAAGCGTCACGAAGTATCCCCTTGCTTTTCTCACAAATTTCGACAACACTCCCTTCTGGGAATTTCAAAAAATTAACGTCAACTCCAGTACTCAAGTATAGATAATTATCATTCGATGTATTTTTTCCTTTCCTTTCATTTGCCGAGAGCATACCACGTGACCTGCAAATAACTGCCCACAAATATGTGTTTTGTAGCAAATAATGTAATGTTCATGCGTAATTGAAACCACGCTCTTGGGTGAAAATGGCAGTTCGCTTTCCTCAGCTTTCAGAAAGTGATTTATTTGTTGGGAATTGTGAGGAAACAAATCAACTCAGTCATCGAATGATGCACTCGGTTATCGCAAAATATCGTGATTTCTCAGTGTCTCGCAGATCAATTATTTGCCGAAGCCGCTGACAAATTATGATATTTTACTCAACCTCGCCCAATAATTAACAATTAGACCCGTGGCCCTTGAGGACGAAGGGTCAAATTGTTTGAGTATCACCCAACTAGTTGGACAGAAAAGGCAATAATAAAGTTAGCGAATGCAAGTTGAAGTTTTTCGCATGATAGCGATAATTATCAAGGCCTTAGTTTGTGTTCTCCGCCTCAGCCTTCGGCTTTGGCAGAAAACACAAACTTTAGCCTTAATAATTATCGCTATCATGCGAAAACCGAATCCAATAATTGTTAAATAGCTGCATTTACCCTCACCAAAAATAACTTTAGACTTTACACTTACCTTGATTGCTAGAAATAGGCAGCAAATGCTTAAATTTAAACAGACACTTCGAGTTGGACATTTAAATTGGATTGATCTAATTTCCTTGCATTTCTGGACAGAAGTGAACACTTTGTAACATGATGTTCATTCTGGTTTAGACGACCCCATTCCCATTAACTTGACCTTGTTTTTTTTGTTTGCCGGTTTGTCTTTTTTTCTGGCGATTCGTGAAATAATTTTCAGGTTAGAAGAAGTCAAATCAACCTACCTGAAATCAAGGACCTTGGCTGCTAAGAAATAATTCCCTAGTTGTGAAGTTCTGTATTGGTTCTCCATCTAAAACAGAATCAACAGAGAAAATTAATACGATTGCAAATGTAGTCACACATACACACACAAAAAAAAACCCCGAAACATTGGTTTTATTTGCACTGGACATAATATTACTGATAGAGCTCTTTGATCAATGACGCAATCTTAATTGGGGCCGGAGACCGGCATGATTAACTGAGTCGACTGGTAATGTATCCTTGACATCTTATCCGACTTTGAGCCGCGGTAATGGAGTCCGCTCCAACGACGTCTTCATAGATTCCAATCCCCTTAAACTCTTTGATATGTTGCATCATACACGAGGGTTGGCAGCGTCTCAGATCATATGAGTCATCGTATTGGATGCCGTACAAACGTCCTGACGTGAATCGCCGGAAAAACGTCATATACGGTACTCACCCTGGTCGGTCACAGACAGCTTTGTTAGTTATTCGTAACAAAAGAATTATTTAGTGATTTTTTGTGTCAATACCTCCTGTTCCAAATCCGCAGACAGCGTTTTAAACAGCTTTGATGTTCTGTCTGTAAGTTCAGGGGAAAAATCCTCGCTCGTTACGCTAAAGGACACCTTGTAGTTAGTGGTCCTTGGGCCTGAAAAAAAAACGACAAAAACGAGTATTCGGTGTTCATAATATTGTTTTTAGGGACCTTAAGATCTACGACGGCGACCTCGACGAAAACGTCACCTCAAAATATGACTTTCCTCTAGTATAATTCGTTCGCGATTATCCCATCTCGTTCACGTCGTACAATGTGGGCGAAGTATCCGTAAAATAAATTGGTATAAGCGGTTTCAGATTGAGAATAGAGAATGAAAGATTCTCTGTTACGTGCTCACGTTGTCGTCAAAACCTCAAATTTGGTGATTTTGCGTCGTCGTTATGCAGAGGACCGCAAACATACTTGCTAAAATCCGTGTTGCACGTGCAGCACGATTTATGCTTTTATAACTAATGATATCATTGTTTTGTGGCGTTTTCGTCGACGTCGCCGTTGTAAATCTTAAGGTCCCTAATTTAGGTGATTTCATGACGTTAGCTTAATGTGCAGAGTACCACACGAATACGTGCTAAAACGCGTGCCGCACGTGCGGCACGATTATTTTTTTTCTTTTATCCAATGATATTACTGTTTTGTGGCGCTATCGATGCCGTAGCCGCCGTCGTTAACAGGGAGTTTGAGAAACCACGACGGCTACGGCTACAGCTACGGCTACGGCTACGGCTACGGCTACGGCTACGGCTACGGCTACGGCTACGGCTACGGCTACGGCAACGACAACGCCAAAAAGCAGTAATATTATTGGTTAAAAGAGGAAAAAATGATCGTACTGCACTTGCGACACGTATTTTTGTACAATTCTTTCCCGTACTCGTCAAAACAACAGGGAGTTTTAGCAACGACAACGACGACGGCAACAAGAACGTCACAAATTTGCATATTTAGTGGGCAAAAACAATAGCTTTTCACGCTCTGCACGTGCGTTTTTTACTTTTGTCAATTTCTTTGCCGTCGTCAGCAAAACAACAACGTGAAATAGCCAAATTTGAGGTTTTATGGAGGACGGCAGCACTTGAGGATAAATTTTCATTTTCGCCCCTAAATTAAGCGCCGCTCATAACGGTTTCATTCCTGACGTACTGCTACACCTTTGTCATATTCAAAAGCTTGGAATAGTCTCGAAGTGATTGCAATAACGCGAATTTATTTTTTTTGATAACGTTCTCGTTGCCGTTCCCGCCGTCGTTGCTAAAGCTCCCTAACAACGTAAAATGACCAATTTTAAGGTTTTGACGACAACATGGACAAACAACAGTGAATCTTTCCTTCTCTCTCTTTGCTTTAAATCCGTACCTATCAACCTGGCTATAGCATACTTCGCCCATATTGTACAACAGGACAGCTCAAAACCGGTAGTTTGAAGTGACGTTTCTGTCGCTGTAGTTGGCGTGGTTTCTTAAACTACCAGTTTTTTAAAACTCCTTCATTTAAAGTCTCTCTGTAGGACGTGATCATGGGACGAAGAATTTGTCCATGCGCTGCGACATTTTAAAAGCGGAAGGTCTTGGAATAGCCAGTCTGCAACCAATTCCTTTTCAAGTGAGACACGGATAAAAATGATAAAAGCTATAAATATTGGTGGACGAACAAAGGGAGCCAATAAGAGATAAAGCATGGCGGCAATTAAACCACCTATAAACGCTTAGAGCTAAGTCCAATGGAAACTTGAATTCTGGAATGACGTCCTCTTATGCGTAGATGGGTCGTTCCGTTAACTCCCTAATGACGTTTTAAGTCCAAACAAGTAAATAAATTTTAGGCTTGGAACGACTCTCAATATTAATATCCACACCTTTCTTTTATTAACGCCTCGTCCCCGTCGCAGTCTTTAATTACGCTCTATAATCACGGCGTACCAATGACAAAATAGAACGAATTTGATTGCCTGACGTATGTAAGAAAAAAAGTAAATAATTGAAGTAACTGGAGCCACTATCTATATGTGCAAAGAAATTTTTCCGGACAAAGTACAGTACACAGTACACAAATCGGTACAGGGTAATCGGTAATTAGTAATCGGTAAACGAAATGAAAGCGACGAATAAACACTAGCTCTAAAAATTGATTGGTTTGACTGTCTATGGCAGAGAGTAAGACATTTTGCTCCATAGTTCATTCCAATGATGGAAGAGAGAGTTTAAAAAAGAGGGAGCGCAAACATTGAACTCCGCGAGGCAACGCCCCACGCGGGAGGTACTTTCGAGTTCAGTCTCGAATTTTATTACTACTGCAAGGCAAACGTAATGGCATTTCATACTTTTCCACGAGATAATCAAAATGATAATACACACGAACGCGCGCGAACACTGCTTTCCATAAGGGAGATGAGAATAGGTCGTATGGAGGCTCTTGCGCACTCAGTCAAATCCTTCATTTATATAACTCTTACTCCCAAAAATAGTGGTTATAAAATGCCTCGATACTTTCCCCCTGAGGCTAAAGTACACTATTTCTTATACTATTTTGGTACCCGTTCCCACATGCTTTGATTTCATACCAAAACGGGGGCCGTTCGTTGTTTACATCATAACGCTACGAAGCGCACGAATGAGTCGTTCTGGTATGTCATTATCCGGTGGTATCAAGTTAAAAAATTTAGATTCCCGAAAGAAAACTCAGTGGTGAACACACGGGCAAGCATAAAAGTTCCCGGGTATGTAGAAATCCGGCATCCATGGAGCTGCACAATGCTTGATGTAACCTGTTTTGCATTTAAAGTTGTCAAACAAGATACATAAAAACATGGAGCTTTTTTCTTACTATAACTTACCTCTCGGAATTAGTTTAAGCACTTGAGTTACTGCCATATTTTTACGACACTTGTCTTCTACCATCCACGCACGCTCCAACTTTGCTTCGCCCCTGGAGCAATCTCCCACGAGTTTATCGATAAATTTTATATTGACTCTTCGCTTGCATACATCAAATTGCTGGCTAATCTCGCCGGTAAAGGTTGGGTCCAGGTATTTCGTGTCTCTGCAAGTCAGAGCATAATTACTTGGAAAAGTAAGAACGGGATCGCCCAGAGTAGTGATGTTAATCCACTGAGTGTGCACTCTTTCATTCTGGCAACTATCTTCGACTGTCCAATTACGTGTGAAATAAAGCGAACATCCCCCTCGCTTCCTCTCATTGTCATTGTGCCAAATTGATACATTACCCCTTGCTGCGCATATACCTTGTGATTCGCTTACTCCAATCTTTGGAAAGAATCCAGGATTCCACGAATCAGCCACATTAGATGCCGCGCTGCACGTGAGCAAAACTAAATCCCTTGGCATTGTAACATCTATTGGAGGTGTGAACAAGTCTTCATCTACGTCGCCGTCACCATCATCATCTCGCCCGTTTGAAAGTTCCTCGTCCGTTTTTCCATCACAATCATTGTCTACTTTGTCACCCCCAATCATTTCTGTTCTTACACATTCCGCTTTTAAGCCCAAGTCGTACTTGAAACCAGCCGGGAAGGAAAACCGAAAATCCGACTTCTTTCCGTACACAACTGCCGTAAAATTCTCCAGGGGATTATTATGAAAAATGTGGTACAATCCACTGCGGCTTAAATTTAGAGAAACTTGTGAAAAGTTGCCGCCTGGAAGTATAGTCCATTTCATGGGGACTTCTTTAAGAGGACCTCGAACGCGTAGATTGTTTCGTGAGTATGTTTGCGTAACGACATTCACAAAGTTTTCATTACCGTCCACCCCCGATCCACCGCCTTCGACGTAAACCGAGAAGTCATTAGAAGACCAAATTGTCGAGGGAACAATACTCATTGTTGTGCTCTTCCCTTCGCTAAATTTGGTATACTGCACCACGAGACTTGGTTGACTGGTGGATATCTCCAAAGACTGATTCCAAAGCGCCTCAACCTCACGACTTTGTCCTTTTTGAAGTGTCTTAATGAATTTCCTGTCGATACGAACGTGTGTGTTATTTTGTGAGGCAATGATATGGAAAAAGTCGCCATCGGGGTTATTCGGCGTTGGACTAGTTATAAAGTGTTTTCCCCAACCCCCAACAGGGGGTATTTGCTCTATAAGTTGATTGCACGCTTGATATTGATATGGTACCCATGTACAATCATTCCCTGAGAATACAGCTATGGGTTTAGATGAACGCACTACAGTGCCGGTAAGATTTGAGGCACCCAGGACCTGAAACACATCCAGAGCATTTAGGGTGACGTTTATTACATCTCCATCACTATATCTTTTTTTTCCATACCTAACGCTTCTATCGCCTTTGCTCTTAGTTTTAAGCGAGAACGAGACCACCGTGTTATCTTCTTTGGCTGTTACCTGTATAATAGCATTTGCTATCGGGAAATACGTAGCCACGATATAGTATGTATGAAGAACATCCACAGGCAACACAAGAAATGCCTCGCCTCTACCATCGTCGGCTTTTACAAGTCCATGCACAGTTATGGGTTTGTCCGAGGTGAGACGAATACCTTTCTTCTCGCTTCCGGTAGAGCTCCCCATGCGCAGTTCGCCAGGAAGTACTATTTCTCGAATTTTCCCGGGGAATACGTCATAATGTTGTTGGCTGGAACCACGTTGGTGCAGGAAAGGGACCTCGAGTCGAATTCTTGAGTTTTCAAAAGACGAAATGTACAAAACATTCGTTCCTTCAAAACCACCAAAGGAAGGATGCAGAGGGGCAAAAGAGATTATAAATTCTTTTCCTCTGTGGTCGATGATGTCTGAAAAACGTACATCAAAATATAAAATCAAAAAGAAAGAAAATAGAAACTTAAGGTCTCGGTAAAGGAAAATGAGGTGTCCACGGAATAATGAAATTGTCACGCCGCTATATATTATTTGAATAAAATATTAGTTTTTTCGTATTTAATATATACCCCTTACTAACCGAGTTCGAGGTCAGTACTGTAAGTTACGGACCGAGTTTTTTCCCTTTGATTTATGGCCCAAGCGCGAAGCGCGAGGGCCATAAGTCAACAAGAAAAAACGAGGATCCGTAACTTACAGTACGAACCGAGAAAACGAGGTTAGTAAGATATTTATTATATCTCTGAGGTTAACCGGCGCGCGGGCAAGGAAACTAGTCAAAGTGAAGCGGAAGGTTCAACTGCCACAAAGAGTGCCGTGCCAAAACCCCAAAAACTAAATCTTCTTGGCTGTTAAGCTTTAAATAGTTGCTTGCAAGATTCAAACAGTTTTCAGTACAAGTTTACGCAACGGAAATGACATGAAAAACTCGCTAGCTGATGTTTTGTCGAAATTTTAAATTTAGCGGGTTGTACAGCGGGTCGTACTGTAGAATACGGCCCGCTAATTTAGCCAATTACAGCGCGCGTACTATCTGAGAGATATAATAATGCCTTTTAGTTTTGAGGCCTCAAACTCAGAGCGACCAAGTCTGCTCCAGAAGCTCCTGCCCCTTCGCTTTATTGCGAAAATAACCGCACTTTGTTGCATCTTAGTCACAGATGAATGTACTCCAATACCGTGTGACTGAGGAATTTTTTGATATGTTATGAATTGAGGGAAATATCACGCACCAAAGTCGAAACTCTCATCTCATACTTAATTTGGGCACAAAAAGTGCCATAAAATCAGTCTCCGACGACAAACGAAAAATTCCTCCCAGCGTATTTGGGGTAGTACAATCATCTATTAGAACTGAAAATTTGGAAGCGATATCTTAAATCCCGTCGGGAAAGGAGGTCCGAGAAGTTGTGATTTTGCAGCTTTTTTTTTTTTTCGGGAAAATATACTTCATAGCCAACCAATTCAAGATTTGCAAAAACAAAAAAATTGAGCGAAAGGCCCAAATTTACCTTTACCGAGACCTTAAAGGTTTTTTTTTTCTCTTTATGACCGTGAACCATCCGCCAGAACGACCATATTCGTCCGCCGAGGGAAAGATTAAGCATCACGTTTAAGGCAAACGGCAAACGTCGGACTAAAATTTGCGTTTTGCCAAAAATGGAAGAAATTCACTTGATATGAGCCCACTTCTTGCGTGTTAGAAGCAGGTATCAAGTAATTTTTGATGAGCAGCAGTTCACCATTTCGCGTTTGCCGTTTCACATAGAAGCGATGCTTAATCTGTCTTTTGTCAGCAACAGGAGCTCATCACCCTTGTCAACAAGGAAGTCCGCGAATCATCGGAAACATTTTGTACAAAAAAAAATGGCATCTTTGTTTTGTTTTGTTTGCCTTCTAATTTGAATATTTTGACGAAGGTATTCTTTCCAGAACGAGGGCTTTGGAGAAAAGTAGATCTTAGTTACGGCAAGAGTGAATTAGATAACAGTGTTTCTCTATCAATTTGGGGTCTTGCCCCAGCACAATCAAAAATGCACTAATTTGTAGATACACGTAACGCGCGAACACAAACAAAGCGCTGCCACTTTAAGCAATCTCTTAGGAGAATCCATGTCATGCGTGACTATGTTTTTTAAGGACATGACAACTAATTTTCTCGGGGAAAGGGTATTCTAAAAATAGACTAACTTGTGACTGTGTTGGGGAGCCCACCCTTGCCATAACAACACTCTTATCGAATTCACTCTTGGTTAGGGTTATTGAAATATGGAACAAAAATTGGAGGTAGCCGTGCATTAATTTAAAATAATTAGGTTCATTTTTCTTAAAAGTGAACACTTAAAAGTTTCTTGGAAAACCAATGAAACACAATTTGTTTTGCATATTTAATTCGAGTTAACGTTTACATACATTTACAATCACAAAATCTTGGGAATGGGGCAGTATTTGATCGCGGAGGCTGTCCTCTGTCGAGACTAATCAGTGCTGATATAAAGATTTTTCGCGACCGACAAAATTAATCTTGGCTCAAACAAGCAGGGATGGCGCAGTGGTGAGAGCACTCGCCTCCCACCAATGTACATGTGTCCCGGGTCTGATTTCCAGATTTGGTGTCACAGGTGGGTTGAATTTGTTGCTTCTCTACTCTGCTTCGAGAGGTTTTTTTCCGAGTACTCCGGTTTCCCCTCACCTCAAAACTACCAATGTTTAAACTGATTTTATTGCTATGCACATTGTCCCAGCGCTAGACGGTTTGACATTATTGACACTTTTTGATAACGCGGTTTTACATGATCAATAGCATAACGAGACTAGTCCTAGGCTATGCTATACAATTTACAAACATGAATGTTCAGTTAGATTATTCCTTTCAACGTTCTGCTCAGTTCTTTCTATCTCTTGTAGGTGTAAAAGTTCTTAACTATTTCAACGTTTTGTGATATGAACCATTTCATTATTATTATTATTATTATTATTATTATTATTATTATTATTATTATTATTATTATTATTATCATATATTCCTATATTGTTATATATTCCTTGTTATTACTACAACTACTACTACTACTTCTAATACTTCTACTACTACTACTACTACTACTACTATTTTTATTATCATTATCATTATTATTATTATTATTATTATTATTTGACAATAAAAATCTGCGATAAAATGTTATAAAACATGGCACGACGTTTCGACGTTTCCAGATCGTCATTATCAAGTTAAAGTAAAATAATAAAATAGAGTATTTACAGTGAAGAGATGAATAAATTAAAAGGCATTGAAAGTTTGAAAGTTAAACAAAGAGTTTGGCCCATCTTATTTAAACACTCAAAGCGACCCCATCAGGGCCAAACTCTTCGTTTAACTTTCAATGCCCTTTAACTTGTTCATGTCTTCACTATGTATACTCT
>NC_090893.1:14792661-14800098 GCF_036669925.1 Montipora capricornis
TTCTGAAGGGGAAATCGCGGGTAAATAGGAGATGGTTAGAATAATTTCAGCTTTCGATTTCAGGGAAGTTCGCTACAATGGCCTCTAACAAACGTAACTGCACAGCCTCACCACTTCACTTGAATTTCAAAAATTGTCTATACCTTACAGCGGATTCGTTGCATGACTATGAATAAGCAAATGCTCTTTAGAACAGCCATGGTTCACGATATGCATGGTCAGCTTAAAGCGACTAAGGTCTTCAAAGTGCTTTTTTTGAAACACATAGATTGATTCTTTGAAGTTCCATAAATTGTTTTGATAGATATTACAACAGTTATAGGTCGATCTAAAATCCTGTAAATGCAAAAAAGCGCAATATATTACCTTGATAACTGTACTCCAAAGTCGAGATCAGCAGTAAGATGATGAAGTTCAGCAACATACCGGCCATCATGTTTTCTCGTCAATCGATCACTGATTGCGCGCTTGAACGAGAAGGGAAAACATTCGACCTTCTTTCGGGCAAGATTGCTGACACTGGATGTGACGTTTCCCAAATCACCGGACGTTGAAAAAATGGACTTCAGCGGATTTTTTTCAGGAAATGTCCTGGGTCGCTGATGCCCCGACGCAATGAATAAACGAGAAATTGATGAGAATAAAATTAATCAAATTGAGTCAGAAGATTGGAAGATGTTTCCTTTAACTCATAAAGTAGACAGGACTTCATTCAAAGATTGCATTGCATTTAACCAGAAACTCATAAGGGTTATGAGTTTCTGATTTAACTTCGTCACGCAGCGTCAATATTATGTTTACGTCCATATTGATGTATAAAACTATTAATAAATCTAGCCCTAACTATTTACATATCTAAGCTATCTTCTAAGACAGAACAAAGATCTTTCCAGTACAGGAGAGTACATGCTTGGAACAGTTTACCTGTGAACGCTAGAGACTACAGCTTATAAAAGTTTTAAAAATGTGTGGCTGGAACTGTTTCAAGTAATTAACACATTCTAGTATAAAAATATATATATTTTAAAATTTTTATCCTTGTAATTCTAGTTTTTTTTAAGCTTTGGCTTTTATTCCGCATGGTAAATTGTAATGATGTATATAGAGGACCACCCTAATCAACTTTGAGTTAGCTTAATGATATCCTCTGTAATTATTATTATTATTATTATTATTATTATTATTATTATTATTATTATTATCATCATCATTAATAATAATAATAATAATAATAATAATAATAATAATAATAATAATAATAATAGCGTTGATAGTCCGGAAGTGAAAAGTCGATTGGGTGACGTGACTGTTCTGGCTTTCTTCAAAGTTTGTCACAAACAAGGTCTAAAATTGGAATAGGAAGGAAGCAAAAGCACTGGTGTGGAAAGAGCGCACGGCTGAACTGAATTTCCTTGCATATCGATTGACCGTCACAAAAGCAATGCCTACGGAATAACGAAGGAGTTTTGCTTGTGATTTAAAAAAAAAAAAACTCTTAACCAATTCTTGTTCCTATGGCCTTCTCATGAACGATAAACAAGTAACGAAGACTTAATTTCGTCAGACGTGATTGAAATTCAACCCACAATATCACTCACGTACGCATACTATCTCTGCTGAAAGCAATTTTAAGATTGAAGAGTGATCACGACCACTGTTTCTCAGTGTTCACAAACGCTACCAAACCAAACCCGATCCGTCAAAAAAAAGACCACAAATACCCAAACAGCTACAAGTCAGCCAATTTGCCGGGATAATGTGAGCTCTGACCTTGAGGCTTACACTCCATTCAGGCCTTACCCATGGAAAAATAAATAAGCCACCTCTGCGATATATATCTACAAACTGAAAAAGAAAACATTTAGGGTGAATAGAAAAAAAAAAAAAAAAAAAATACGTAAAAGACTTCAAGCAATATCGTATAAACTCTTGTTCGTCGGCCATGGAAGCTTAATTAGAAATAAAACACAAATCGAGCTGCGATAAAACAGTTATGAACCAACTCTTTTCTTTATAAACCGACGTTTCGTATGTTATAGTAAACGAAACGTCAAGTTTATAAAATCGCGTTGCTTCACAATGTTTATCTCCACGATTTGTGCTTTTGGTCTAATTACTAAGACTCCAAACAAGCTCTTTTCTACATTTTTCTGACATTCCGCCCTAGCGGGTTACTCAGTGATTTATGACAAATCAGGCAACATGGGTTTGTTCAAAAGAAGCTTGATTATAAACAAAGCGCCTATCAATATTCTTTTTTTCATCATTCTGACTCTCTAAAAGAGTTTTTCTACGTTTAAGTTCCTGCTTCTTGCTAAACATTTTGTCACAATCACTTTCTATTGTCTCCAACTTCCCTGTTCTTTTTTCCTTGTTGGGACAACAACGCATGGCTATGGACCTCAACTCTTTCCTTTTGCTGACTTCTCGGCATTCTCTTTCCCCATCGCGACACACTTTTCAACAATTACTTCGACGATCAACATGAAGGCATAACTGCAGAATAGTATTTAAAGACATATTATAACACTAAATGTTTGAACGCAATAATGAACTTCATTTAAAATGTAAATTGTATTTAATGAGGGGTTTTCTCAACCTATGTGTAAGGACTCCTTGATTTTCAATTGAAAAGGCGTGGAAGCGGTATCAAGGATTGAAAAGCAATTCTCTGAGCACAAATCTTTGCATGTTTCTGACTGACTGTTTCTGCATGTTTTTTAGCGCTGGAGAACTAATTGGTGGGGTTCATTCAAATTGTAGGTTGGTTCTTGCGGAGAGGGGAAAACCCACATGTGACTCCAAGGTTGGGAATCGAACTCAGAACACATTGATGGGAGGCAAGCGCTCTCACCACAGTGCGATCTCTGCTCCTATCACTCTTCTCATGATTATGTTCTTTCGAACTTTTCCGTCCTCGACAACCTTTCACGCAAGGCTTGAAAGGGAAAGGATTATTTTTAAGACCAACCACTGATTTTAGGGACGAAGAATTGGTTTAGGGTTGGTTCGTTTCCTCCAGCTCTTACAACGACAAGAAGAAGTAGCTTTTTTGCATGATTAGGGAGTTTAAGCAAGTCACTACGGCTGGTGCTACTACGGCTAGCGTGCCTGAAAAGGTCTGGGGAGAGTACGGCACGGTGGTCTGCTAACTTTTAAGTTTAGCAAAGCAAAATACAAGAAAACATGGGCTAAGGAGTTTAAAATCTCTTTTATTTAGTTTCTCACAGCCAAATGGCTTCGCTCAAAGGACGATGGCCGTTGTTCGCCTTGCTAGGACGAACAGATTATTCTAAGCAAAAGCGAATGCTATACACCTTGTACAATAACAACAATTTGATTGATGAGATATATCATTTCAGAGACAAATCTCTCAAAGAATATCGAGTGAAAAACACAAATATACTAATATTCAAAGAAGAAAAATAGCATCGTATAGTATCCGGATATAAAACATCTTCACTAAACCCTCAAAGCAAACTTAACCGAAGAAAAACAACCTCGTGCTGAACACGAATATTTCACTTGACTCACTTCGCCATTCCAACACCTTTGCCAAAACTCATCGTAAGTTCATGATACGGATTTACAAGCTTATGAGAGGCAACCTTGACACAATCCTTGACTTAAATTGACTTTAAAGGATATAGTATCCAATGGAATTCTTAAAATGCCGAGATGTCCTTTGAAAAGGGCCAGAGAAGCGAAATAAACCCTACGTAGTAGGCGCTACGGCAAAACATCCCGACTCACGAAGTCAGATTTCACACTACGGCTGAATGCAACCGACGTACATGCGCAGTGTCTCATTTTGGGGGAAATTTACTTCCGGCAGCCGTATTAGCGCCAGCCGTAGCGATTTGCTTAAAGTCCCTAATATCCTCTCGGTGCTGAATGTGTGAATAAACAATGACGTCGTCTTCCGTTTGAATTGGTTCTTTTTTATTTGTTATCGAGATGGAACAAATTATTTTGAGGAATCTTCTCGAGAAGAGAATTCCTTCTCTTTTCTGAGAAGCGTTGCCTAGGCTAACTGAGAAAACAGGTCCGGACAAATCCTGATATCATTTGTCTGTATTCCTGGGCACGAGTGATGTCAAAGTCGGGGATAAGAGCAAGGGGACATTCCGTGACGCTTATTAAAATCTACTTGCATCCAATCTGTGCATTTGTGAACATACCTGCAAATCAGCTGATCCCTTTTCAAGGGAGCCAAAAAAGTTGAAGTTTAGACTGATTTGGACATCACTGCAAGTTTCAAAGACAAAACTGAAAATGGCGTCCTCGTGACGTCCTTCCGCCCCGTTTCACTTTCCAAAAGAAACTACAATAGTAGGGATTATTGAATTGCGTTCGACAGTCGCTTTGGAAGCAAAGGAGAAGGGTAACAATTGCATCGAGGCTGAAATGTTGATAATTTCCGAGTTCAGTTCAAGTCTGAACCTTTCACTCTGACAAGACTTCAGTGGTAAAAAGAAAACACCGCCGCCAGATTCATCGACGCGGGGGCTTCGACTACTAAATTCAAGCGATGTCCAAATTCGGGCTGTGGTTGTCAAAGGATCAATCATGCTCAGCAGATGTGTTTAATTATCACCTCCAATCTAACATCTAACTTCCCGACAAGCTTTCAGGATTTAATTTTCAATTGCTTCCGTTCCACAGCCCTAAATTCCTAAATGTTTGTTGTGGACTGTTCTTGCGTGGTGATTCGCTACGAAATTATCACCAGTATAGACTGAGAAGTTCTTCTTTTCAAAACACAATTCTTAGACAAGAAAGACTTTTCCCAGACCCAGTGGGATGAACGGCAAAAACATCCTTTCCACCGAGAAAAAAGTGATAGGTACACTTCTTCATGTTCAGGTTCTTGTCAGTCTCACTATCGATTTATTAAACTGAGAAGACAACAGGGCAGGTTGTTTAAACGCAGCAAAAAAAAAGTGCAGATTGGAGAAGCTGTTATCTGAAGATCCCAAAGACCAAGGCAGATAACATCTTCTCGGATCTATAAAATTATTCCTTATCATACAAAAGCCAAATTCACATTTTTTCAATTTTTTTTCAGAGTTGTAAGAACACAAAGTGTCTCAACATCCCCTTGTAAACCATTTTTGCGCTGTTCGAAGTCGTTGTGGCCGGTGACTATGGACACGTAGTTATAAGCCCAATATAGCATAAGTTTTAATTCGTTGATTGTTGAGGTTTTTGTCCAAGAACAGATAACGGGATATGATTGTTAAGCTCGATCTCAGCAGCCTCCTTCACTCCTGCTTGTACTGACTTATTTTGGGTCATCACGCAATATTTAACAAGGGAAGATTGTAAGACCCTACAAGAGTTTAGAGGCCTTGGATATACAAAGAAATAAGCATTCATCTAACGTTAGGTGAACCCAGAGAGTTTCAACTTTCAACCTGCCAACTTTGCTATAGCAACAAGCCAAATGTGCAAAATTTACTTTGCTATGCTTAAACATGCTAAAAATGCTAAAAATACATTTTGTAAAGTACTTTACTTCAGCTACAATACTCAAAGACCTTCATTTAGTGGTCTATCTGTTAAATTGGGTGAAAAGTGTCTAAGCACTTGGCATTGTACAACAAGTCGAACTTTCAACATCATGAATTGCACAAAATGGGATAACATTTCCCGAGTTTTAGACTGATTTTGTACTTCCTATGGCATGAATGATCATGAAATAATGGGATTCAGGTGAGTAATCATAAAGTCAGAAAACAATGTTCTATCTAATTTCGCCATTTCCGCCCGCATCCAGAGCTAAACAGATTGCAGGATTCGCAGAATTCCGCCCGCTAGCTCGCGCATTGAGAAACAAAAATAAAATGTGATATGACTCTGGCTGCCTCCCTTTAATTTCACTTAAAGTAACAATGATCAAGGTGCAGTCATTCGCGGGACAGGCAGGACGAGAAGATCAGGGGCAAAATCAGGGACTGCACGCTTAAGCCAGTCCCGGATTTTGCACGTGATTTTCTGGTCCCGTCCCGACTAACTTCTCCTGGGTCTGAGTATTCAGAGGCAAGTCCCAGCGACCTTAATTCTATTTCCAACGGAGAAGGCCGTCTTATACTCTTTCAGGAGCAGGACCTTTTTTGTACTCGCAAAGCAAATAAAGAAATTATATCTTTGATTGTTTTCAAAAGATGCCTGAGATAAAGATGCACGTTTAAGTCTGAAAGCACTTCCTGTGTAGTCAACATTGAACTTGACCGGATCTTCAGTAATCCTTTTACGGCGATTCTTCCGAATTCGCTTAATCACGTTTACAGGACAGGAAGGGTTAACAAAATGATAGTTGGCTTCCCTCCAATGTTAACATGTCCGCTAAAATCTGTGTTTAGCAACTCATACTTCAAATGTCAGCCTCATGCGTCACAACCTGATGATAAACAACGGTAAAGGTGTTCTTTTGTTCTGTGGTTGGCGAAATTTAAACATGAAAAGAATTGTTTATAAGCAGTGAATAGAGAAGGTTTATGTTTACAAACATTGCCTTTGTTATTCAAATGTGCCAACGACAGGAACAAAAGAGCCTTTGTTTCCACAGCCAATGAGCCTTGGTTGGCACATTAATGACAACAGTCACACGTGTCTTAGAAAGGACCAAGTGGATGAGTTTCACCAACATCTCAATTCAATGAACGCCAACATACAGTTTACTCTAGAACTTGAGGACACCAAGGGACAGGGATTGCCTTTTCTAGACACTATAACCACAAGGAGCGGTACGCTGCTTGAAGTGAATGTCCACAGAAAGCCAACCCACACAGACCGCTATCTCGATTTCAATTCTCACCACCCCATGTGCCATAAGAGATCTGTAGTCAGTACCTTGCTACGCAGGGCACAGAACATACTATTAACACAGAAAGGGAAACGCGAAGAAACGAAGCGAGCCAAGGCTGTACTGAGGCTGTACTGAGGGTTGGGCTTACTTTCCAAAAGGTGAAACAATGACCTGCAATGAGTGACCTGTGGAATTTGACTTGTGCTTAAGACCCGCCGACAGAAAATGTTGGATAGTGCCGACAAAGTCCTGTTTGATAGTTGTTACAAGTTGAAGAGGAAACGGCAGCAACAATTTATCTTAAACTTAAGGCAATAAAGACAGATTTTTCATTAAGTATGCTTTAGACAGAATAGTCGATGGCTGGGCGCCCGAAATAAGTATAAGAATGATCTAAGGAGCTTAACCTAGTCGACTGAGTGCCCATAGACCATTTTCGAAAATACCATAGTACTCCTTGTTTGTCCCTTCAAATTTTGAATAAGCACTCACGGTTTCTCTTGGAACTTACAATGGTCCAAAGAGAAAACGAAAACAATGCTTGTGTTACGAGTTCAAATGGTTTGAGGAAAGGTAGTTTGCAAACTAAACTGAACACAAGGGTGTCGGAACAACAACAAGAAGAT